>NC_068361.1:2067028-2273995 GCF_020536995.1 Dreissena polymorpha | reverse complement strand
AACATTCACGAAAAAGGAGAATAAAATATAAAGAATACAAATTCTTGGAATTTTGTGAACGTACATGATCAGAAATTACATTGTACTTAAAAGAATAAGATGTCTATCTGAAAATAAGTGCCGGAAAACTAGATTGTACTCTTTTATCATGATCGCATATTTAGAAAACTCTATAGCATAACTTAAACAAAAAACATGTCCTGAATGGATATTGGGTGTGCACGTGTAAACATAAATTCTGCAACCCCAGACTTGTTTAAATAGCGCTTGTTTAAAATTCTCCTTATGCTGGAAATGCACACAAGAAAAAATATCGTTAGCCATGAAAGCGAGATAATAAATTGTTTATGGAAAAGGTAATATTCCTACAAGCGTGTTATTTGACTACTATATGTGTATTCAGGCGGTACAGTGTATGCATATGCATAGAATAAGGCCATATCAGAATCATGATTTGGTACAAACGAGAGTTAGAATACTATGAGGTTTATATTTATTGAGAACATCTAAGTAGTGAATAAAGTCAATTTACAATATGCGTGAGGATGTGCTTACTTTCCTTTTTTTTAAAAAAAATCATCATAACATCTACATTCATTATTTATAGTTAATTTGTTATGAAGATATTTAATCGACACCATAAAGTGAATACGTTCATATACTTTCTACATAATACTCTTTAGTAAAAAAATGCGTAAAATAAATTATCAGAAGCTTAAACTTTGATTACGTTGCTTCAACAAGCCCTTAATCTACAAATGACAACACAAAACGTTTTATTGATTCTTTCTTTTCTACCAGCAAGTCGGAATGAATAAAAGCAAATATGAAAATGTATATAAAATACATAAAATAAAAATATCCGTCTAAGTATGAAGAATCAGATAGAATTATGATCTAGATTGTTGGCAATGCTACTTTCTTACATCTGTGTTTGCACATGTGATTATAAGAGAAAAGCACTTGTTTGAGAAACAGATTCATTTTAAAATAATTTCAGTATTAATATGACGAAACATAAACATTTATAATCTTTCATCTTAGCAGTTGGCTTTTTTAATTTTGCAATTTTTTAATGGCGTTGTTTTATTTAAGGTGTGAACGTTTTTGCTGCCAAAATAATTGTTATAGACGTATTTCTTTACATAAATTGAACTAAATTATCCGACGACAAACATTAAAGCTTTCAGGTTCTTCGACTTAATGCTGATTAAAGGGCTAACCCATAGTAAAGCCTCTTTTTCGTTGGACAAGTACGTGTATGCTATGCTGAAACCCAGCATGGTACGTAAATATACATTAATAAATATAATGTAATACAAATAAAATATAAAATTGAAATAAAATATATCACAGATGTTGGATTTTATTAACGTCCATGATCAGAAATTACCTGTACTTTAAAGCATAAAATGTGTATTCTTAATACAGGCAGGATCAAATAGAGTTTTACTCTTATAGAATAATCGCATATTTAAAAAGCGTTAAAGGCATGCTAAACATAAAACATGGTTCTGAAGGGATAACAGGATATCCACGAGCAAACAAAAGTTATGAAACTCCATGAATACGTTTTTAAAAGCGATTTGTTCAAAATTCCACCTTATGCTGGACATACGCAAATATAAAAATAACAAGTTTGTCCATGCAAGCGAAATAAGTAAACTATTATGGTTAAATGTATTTATTTCTACATGCGTTTATATTTGACTACCATATATGTGTATTCAGGCGTACACTCTATGCATATTATAAAAGAATATGGCGATATCAAAATCAGTTATTCGTACGAATGAGAGTTTCAATGGTGTGAGGTTAATATTTATCAGAACACATTAGTGGTGAATCAAGTCAATATGGAATATGCGTGAATATGTTGATGTTTTTTCTATATAAAAAGTACAACATAAAATCTACATAACTATGTATTGTTAACTTGTATATGAAGACATTTAAGTTAACCCCATCAAGTGAATGCGTTCATATTCTTCGATATAATACTGTTTTAGGTAGAAAACAATATAGATGCATTACAGAAATTATCAGAATCTAATATTTTGATCACATTTCTGCAAGAAGCCCTTAATATAACAACACGACAACACACATTTTTTATTGAAACCGGTACTTTTTTCTTCCAGCAAGTCCGAATGAATGAAACCAAACATAACATTTCACACAGTGGAAAATGCAATCTAATTCTGAAAATGAATATATAAAGACATGATTATAAAGCTATCCGTCTAAGTATGAGAAATCATATTAATTATACAATGTATTATGAACTAGATGTTTTCAATGCTATTTTCCCAACATCTGTGTTTACACATGTGATTATAAGAGAAAGTTTGTTTAAGAAACAGATTTCATTTTTAAGCAAAGTTATTTCAGTATTAAATTAACGAAACTTCAAAATTAATAAACTGTTTCAACTAAGCAGTATTATTTCTATTTATCATCTGTTGAAATAGTGATGTGCTATTTAAGGTGTAAACGTTTTTGTTGCCAAAACATTGCAGACGACATATTTCTTTATAAATATTGACCTTAAATTACCCGACGACAAAAGGAAAGCTTTCAGGTACGTCGACTTAATGCTGATTTAAGGGCAAACCCATAGTAACAGCTTCCTTTTCGTTGGACAAGTCCTTGTATGCAATGCTGAACTCTATCATGGTTCATACTTTTACATTAAAGAAAATGGTAATAAAATATATGTAAGATATATAACAACTTTCGGAAATTGTAACGTACATGATACAAAATTACATGCACTTTAAAACATTACATTTCAATTATAAATAATGCTGAAACAACTAGAGATTGGTAGTTAAAATTGATTATCTGACTTACTGGAATTTGAATAAGGTCCAGACTGTATAACATGGTATACACGATATAACAAATATTATGCCTTCCTAGAAATAATTTTAGAACAACAATCCCTATAACATTTTAATTTGTCGTTGTGAGGAAAGTGACAAATTACCTGAACAGAAAGCTGGCATGCAAAGTACAACAATGTATTACAATTACAAAACAAAACTGCAGAAAACTGCGGCAAGCGCTTTGTTTATTTTTGTTCCAAATGATTAAAATGCATAAAAATAGAAAGAAGCAGTACGTCCATACAAGCGAAATTATTAAACTAGTAAGGCAATAAATATATATTCCAACATGCGGATTTATAGCGTACCCGCGTTTCAATTCTTATAGCATAAGAATAAGGCGATAATCAGAACCAATATTTTGTCCAAATACAAATAAGAAAGGTTTGGTTGTAAAGTTATTTAAGAATGCATGAACCTATTTCGGCTTTACAGTTGGATTTTTAAATTACATCTGTTTAAATTGTTAAGTGATATTTTACTTCTCTTAGGTCCTTTTTCCACAATCGTACTTATATTTTTGATTTCTTGATGTGAATTTACCTTGAATTATTCAGACGATAAAAATTAAAACGTTCAGATTCTTCCATGTAATGATGCTTTATGGCCATACTCAAAGCACAGGCTTCTTTTTGCAGGACAAATACTTTACGTAAACGGTAACAAATTATAAACATTTAGAATATTGTTGACAAACATGTTTGGAAGTTAATTTAAAACGTTTAATCTATATTCAAAAATACATGGACACATATCATAAATGTAAATGTTAAAATGACTTTATTGATAGTAACGAAATAAATCTTAATATGTGTTGTATCAGTATGACGCTAAAATGATATTAAGAGTTATCTGTTTCGTAATTTGCTTAAATATTAGAGTTATATACACAGTTCATGCTTGCAAATTTATTTAAGTTTGCATTAGACGAAACATTAAAATAAAAATAAAAAACATCTTTGTTATCGGAATTTTAATTGTACATATCTTCAAGTATTGAAATAATATTTATTTAGTGTTCGATGTGTTGCCAAAAAAAACGTTGTAATATATTTATGTTTATGTATAATTGACCCCGCATTATTGGGACGTCAAACAATGAAAGCTTTCATATTTTTATGCCCCCCTTCGAAGAAGAGGGGGTATATTGCTTGCTCATGTCGGTCTGTCGGTCTGTCGGTCGGTCGGTCTGTCGGTCTGTCCCCCAGGTGGTTGTCAGACGATAACTCAAGAACGCTTGGGCCTAGGATCATGAAACTTCATAGATACATTGATCATGACTCGCAGATGACCCCTATTGATTTTGAGGTCACTAGGTCAAAGGTCAAGGTCACGGTGACCAGAAATAGTAAAATGGTTTTTGAATGATAACTCAAGAACGCATACGCCTAGAATCATGAAACTTCATGGGTAGATTGATCATGACTTGCAGATGACCCCTATTGATTTTGAGGTCACTAGGTCAAAGGTCAAGGTCACGGTGACCCGAAATAGTAAAATGGTTTCCGGATGATAACCCAATAACGCATACGCCTAGGATCATGAAACTTCATTGGGTAGATTGATCATGACTCGCAGATGACCCCTATTGATTTTGAGGTCACTAGGTCAAAGGTCAAGGTCACGGTGACCCGAAATAGTAAAATGGTTTTCGGATGATAACTCAAGAACGCATACACCTAGGATCATGAAACTTCATAGGTAGATTGATCATGACTTGCAGATGACCCCTATTGATTTTGAGGTCACAAGGTCAAAGGTCAAGGTCACGGTGACCCGAAATAGTAAAATGATTTTCGGATGATAACTCAAGAACGCTTTTGCCTAGGATCATGACACTTCATAGGTACATTGATCGTGACCCGCAGATGACCCCTATTGATTATCAGGTCACTAGGTCAAAGGTCAAGGTCACAGTGACAAAAACCGTATTCACACAATGGCTGCCACTACAACGGACAGCCATATGGGGGGCATGCATGTTTTACAACAGCCCTTGTTCTGCTTAATGCTGATTTAAGGGCATACCTATGGTACAGGCTCGTTTTCGTTGGACAAATACTTGTATGTTATGCTGAAATCGCATTTGGTATATAATTATACATTCACAAAAACGGCAATAAAATATAAAAAGTATATCACAGCATTTTGAATTTTGAAAAACGTACATGATCAGAAATTGCATATACTTTAAAACATTATATTTCTATCCTAAATAAACGCTGGAGCAACTAGAGTTTTACCCTATAATCAACGTATTATGCAACCCCTAGAATATGTTTTAAATAGCGCTTTGTTTTCAATTCCCCCTAATGCTTGAAATGCAAAAATGAACACACATAGAAATAATCAGTTTGTACATGCACGCGAAATAATTTAATTTTTATGGAATTTGTATATATCCCTACATGCGTTTTTGTTTCAATACCATGTATGTATATTCAGGTATACACTGTATGCATATTATATAAGAATACGGCGATATCAGAATCAGTTTTTCGTACAAATGAGAGTTACAATTTTATGAGGTTAATATCTATCAAGAACAAATAAGTAGTGAATCAACTAATTTACAATATGCATGAATATGTTGATGTTTTTTCTGTTTTTATACAAAATACATCATAACATCTACATGTATTATATATCGTTAAATGTTTTATCAGGATATGTTAATTTGACACCATAACGAGAATGCGTTCATATTCTTCGACATAATACTGTTTTTTAGAAAACCAAATAAATGCATCATAGAAAATAAGCAGCAGCTAAATCGTTGATCACATTGCTGCAACAAGCGCTTAGTAAAGCTCAATAACACCACAACAATTTGTATTGATACTTTTTTTCCTCCTGCAAGTCCGAATGTATTGAACAAAACATTGCACACTTTGGAAAATGCAACCTAATTCTGGCAATGTATATTCAATACATAAAAATAAAGTTATCAGTCAAAGAATGAATACTCAGATCTAATTATGAACTAGATTGTTGACAATACTACTTTCTCAACATGTGTGTTTACACATGTGATTATAAGAGAAAGCACTTGGTTAAGGAAAATATTAATTTGTATGAAAAGTTATTTCATTATTAATATGACGAAATATAAAAAATAATAAACTACTTCAACGAAGCAGTTGGATTTTAAAATTGTGCATCTGTTTAAATGGTGATGTGATATCGAAGGTTTGTACATATTCGTTGCCATATTCATTGTAATAGACTAATTAATATATATATATATATTCAACTTAAATCATCCGACGACAAAAATAAAGCTTTCAGGTACTTCGACTTAATGCTGATTTAAGTGCAGACCCATAGTGCAGGCTCCTTTTCGTCGGACAAATACTTGTATGCTATGCTGAAAACCACCATGGTACATAATTAAACATGCACGAAAACGGTAATAAATATAATTAAAGATATCACAACTTTTAGAATTTTGTTAACGTACATTAATAGAAGTTACATGTTCATTAAATCATAACATGTCTATCCTAAATAAACGTTGGAGCAGCTAGAGTTGTATTCTTATATAATGAACGCATATTTAGAAAATGCTATAGGCATGCAGAACAAAAAACATGGTCCTGAATGGATTACAGGGTGTACACGTGTAAACATAAAGTATGCAGCCCCAGAATAAGTTTAAATAGTTATTTAGGGGAATGCTGTGCTGCTGGAGCAGCGGAAGTTTTACATTAGAATACTTCACAAAACACTTTGTTTAAAAATGCTGGATAAACACAGACATAGACAAAGTCAGTGCGTACATTACATGCAAGCATAATAATTAAACTATTATGTTAAAATTTATATACTCCTACAGGTGTTTTATTTGCCTACCATGTACATGAATGTATATTCAGGCGTACCCGTTATGCATATTACATAATAGTAGGGCGATATCAGAATAAGTATTCCGTTCAAATGAGAGTTACAATGCTATAAGGAAATTATTTATCGAGATCATGAAAGAAGTGAATGAAGACAATTTAAAATATGCGTGAATATGTTAACTTTTGTTTTCTGTTGTTTTTTTTTCAATAAAATCATACATTCTACATTTATAAATATCATTCAATGTCATATCCAGCTATAATTTGACATCATAAAGAGAATGCGTAAATATTCTTCGACATAATACTGTTTAAGTAGAAAACCTAATAAATGCGTTATAGAAATTAGCAGAAGCTAAAATTGTGATAACATTGTTTCTACAAGCCCTTAATGTAATAAAATGACAACACAGCACTTTGTATTTATATGTTGTTTTTCTTCCAGTCAGTATGAATTTATAAAACCAAACATAGAATTTCACACTGTGATAAAAATGTGGGAAAGTATATAAAAGTACTTATTAATAAAACTGTCTAAGAATGAATAATCAGATGTAATTATGAACTAGATTGTTTACAATGCTATTTTCTTGACATCTGTGTTTACACCTGTGATACACCTGTGATAATAGAGATAAAAAATGTTTAGAAAATAAATAAATTTGTAGGCATAGTTATTTCAGTAATAATATGACGAAACATAAAAATTAATAAACTATTTCATCTAAGCAGTTGGATTTTTAATCTAACATCTAGTTTAATGATGATGTTCTATTTCAGGTTGAATGTTTTTGTTTCATCCGACGACAAAAATAAAAGCTTCTACGTACTTCGACTTAATGTTGTGTAAATGGCATACCCATAGTACAGACGCTTTTTCGTTGGACAAATAATTGTATGCTTTGCTGAAATCCATCATGGTTTTTAATTATAAATTCACGAACACTGAAATTAAATATATTAAAGGGATCTTTTCACGGTTTGGTAAATTGACAAAATTGAAAAAAAGTTGTTTCAGATTCGCAAATGTTCGGTTAAGTTATGATATTTGTGAGGAAACAGTATTACTGAACATTTGCCACGGTCCAATATAGCCATTATATGCATCTTTTGACGATTTAAAAACCTTAAAATTATAAAGCGTTGCAACGCGAAACGATTGAATAATTTGGAGAGGTCTCTTGTTGTCGTTTAAATTTGTAAAACTACGAAGATTGCTTATATAAGGTAAAAAATACGCATATTATGTATGATTGGCAGGATAGCTCAGTTGGCTAATGCATTTTTACTTAAGGATTCCAGGGGTCACTGGTTCGAGCCCTGCTGCGGGCTACTTTTGTTTCCTTTTTTAAATTTTATTTTTGATTTTTTACTGGAGCTTTTAAAATTTAATGTTTACATTTATCAATATAAAGCATTTAATGACAAACTTCAAAACATGCCAAAATCTGTGAAAAGGCCCCCTTAAAGATATCAAAACTTATGGAATTGTGTTAACGTTCATGATCACATAGATTACATGCACTTTAAAACATGACATTTCTATCATAAATAAATGCTGGGGCAACTAGAGTTTTACTCTTATATAATGAATGCATATTTAGAAAACGGTATATGCATGCTGATCATAAAACATGGTCCTGAATGGATTACATGGTATAAACGAGTAGACAAATTATGCAACCGCAGAATATGTTCGAAAAAGTGCTTTGCTTAAAATTCCCCCTAATGCTGGAAATACTCACACATACAAAGAATCCGTTTGTTCATGCCCGCGAAATAATAAGCTATTATAGTAAAATATATATATTCCTACATGTATTTTTATTTGACTACCATATACGTGTTAAGGCGTACATTGTATGCATATTACATAATAACAGGGTGATATATTTGGTACAAATGAGAGTAACAATGCTAAGAGGTTACTATTTATCGAGACATAAGAAGTGAATCAAGTCAATTGACAATATGCGTGAATATGTTTACGTTGTTCTGTTTTTTTATTTAAAAAAAACATCATACAATTTAAATTTATTATATGTCGTTACATTTTATATGAAGATATTTAATCTGACACCATAAAGAGAATGCGTTCATATACTTCGACATAAAACTGTTTGCGTAGAAAGCAACATACATTCTAACGGCAAATAATCAGAAGCTAAAATATTGCTGCAAAAAGCCCTTAATACAAATAAATGAAAGCACAAAACGTTGTATTCATTTGTTGTTGTTTTTTCTTCCAGCAATGGCACACTGTGGAAATGCAACCTATTGCTGGAAATGTATATACAAATACATAATAAAAATATCTTTCTATGAATGAATAAGCAGATCTAATAATGTACTTAAAACGACAACATTTCTATCCTAAATAAACGCTGGAGCAAGAGTTTTTCTCTCTCTTATATAATAAACGCATATTTAGAAAACGATATAGGCATACTGAACATAAAACATGAATGGATTACAGGGTATACACGTGTTAACGTAAATTATGAAGCCCAGAATATGTTGTAAAAAGCGCTTTGTTTAAAAATCAACCTGATGAGAGAAATACACACACATCGAAAGAATCCGTTTGTCAATGCAAGCGAAATAATAAATTATTATGGTGAAATGTATATATTCCTACAACGGTTCTATTTGACTGCAATATATGTGTATTCCGGCGTACATTGTATGCATATTACATAAGAATAAGGCGATATCAGAATCAGTATTTCGTACAAATGAGAGTTACAATGCTATAAGGCTAATATTTATAGAAAACACATCAGCAGTGAATCAAGTCAATTTACAATATGCGTGAATATGCCACGTTTTCTTCTGTTTGTTTTTTATTTAAAAAAATCATCATTACATCTACATGTATTATATACCGTTAAATCTTATATGAAGATATTTAATCTGACACCATCAAGAGAATACGTACTGATATTTCGACATAATACTGTTTTAGTAGAAAACAAAATAAATGCATAAAATAAATTATCAGAAGCTCAAACTTTGATCACGTTCCGGCAACAAGCCTTTATTATACAAAAAGACATAACACAACTTTTATTTATACTTTCTTTTCTTCCAGCAAGTCCGAATGAATAAACCAAACATGAAAATATATATAAAATACATTAATAAATATACTGCTAAGTATAAAGAAACAGATACAATTATGCACTATATTGTTTGCAAGGCTACTTTTCCAACATATGTATTTACAAATGTGATTATACTAGAAAGCATTTGTTTAAGAATAGGATTTATTGTTATGCTTAGTTATTACAGTATGTATATGACAAAATATACATATTAATAAAATATTTCATCTAAGCAGTTGGATTTGTATTTTGAATTATTTTTAAGGTACTTCGACAAAACGCTGATTTTAGGGCTAACCAATAGTACAGCCTCCATTTCGTTGGACAATTACGTGTATGCTATGCTGACAATATCATGGTACATAAGTATACATTAACGAAAACGGTAATAAAATAAATATAACATATCACATCTTTAGGAATCTTTACATGATCAGAAATTACATGTACTAATTTCTATCATAAATAAACGCTGGAGCACCAGAGTTTTACTCTGATATAATGAACGCATATTTAGAAAACGATATAGCCATGCTGAACATAAAACATGGCCCTGAATGGATTGCATGGTAAACACGTATAAACAAAAGTTATGCAACCCCTGGCATGTGTTTTAAAAAAGGTCTGTGTTTAAAATCCCCAAGTGCTGGAAATACACACGCATGGAAATAATCAGTTTGTCCATGCAAGCAAAATAATTAAAATATTATGCTAAAATATTTTCCTACATACGTTTTTTATTTGCTTAACATGTATGCATATCCAAGCGTACACTGTATGCACATTACTTACCAATAAGGCGATATCAAAATCATTATTTCGCGCAATGAGAGTTACAATGCTCAGCTATAAGGTTAATATTTATCCAGAACACAGAAGTAGTGAGTCAAGTCTATTTTAAATATAGGTCAATATGTTAACTATTTTTTGTTTGTGTTTTTATAAAAAAATACATAATAAAATCTACATTCTTTATATATCGTTATATTTTATATGAAGATATTTAGTTTGACATATTTAGATAATGCGTGTATATACTTCGACATTATACTGTTTCAGATAAAAATATATCAATAAAAGAAATTGTCAGAAGCTAAACCCTTGATCACGTTGCTGCAACAAGCCCTAAATGCCAACACAATTTTTTATTGATACTTTTTTTTTGTTCCAGCAAGTCCGAATGAATAAAACCAAACATAGCTTTGCACAGTGTGAGTAATGCAACCTAATGCTGAAAATGTATATAAAATACATAAAATTAAAGCGATCCGTCTAAGTATAAAAGAATCAGATAATATTATAAACTAGATTGTTGGCAATTCTACTTTCCCAACATCTGTGTGTACACATGTTATTATATGAGAAAATATTTGTTAAAGATAAGGATGTATGGTTATGCAAAGTAATTTCAGTATTCATATGCCTCAACATAAACATTGATTAACTATTGCATGTGTTTAAATGGTGATGTACTATTTAAAGTATGTACTTTTTGTTGCCTAAATCATTGCTGAGGACTTATTTTTATATAAATTTTACTTAAATTATCCGACGATTAACAAGCTTTCAGGTACTTCGACTTAATGCTGTTTTTAGGACATACCCATAGTACAGCCTCCTTTTCGTTGGACAAGTACTTGTATGCTACGCTGAAACCCGGCATGGTACATACATATACATTCACAAAACGATAATGAAATATAATAGTATGAAAGATATCACAACTGGTGAATTTTGCTAACGTCCATGATCAGAAATTACATGTGCGGTAAAACATAACAACGTTAAAGGCATGCTGAACATAAAGTATGGTCCTGAATGGATAACAGAGTATACGCTAGCAAACAATAAACAATAATGGTAAAATGTATATATTCTAACATGCGTTGTTATGTCAATACCATATATGTTTATTCAGGCATACACTGTATGCAAATTACATAAGAATACGGCGATGTCAGGATCAGATTCTCGTACAAACGAGAGTTACACTGTTATGAGGTTAATATTTTTCGAAACACATATTGTAAATTGACTTGAAACAATCTGATCTTGATTGTTTCAAGTCAATTTACAATATGCGTGAATATGTTGATGATTTTCTCTTTTTATACAACATACATCATAACATCTACATTATTATATATCGTTAATTGTTATATCGATATATTTTAGTTTGACACCAAAACGAGAATGCGTTCATATTCTTTGACATAATGCTGTTTTAGTACAAAACCAATTAAATGCATCATATAAATAAGCAGCAGCTAAAACGTAGATCAAATTGCTGCGACAAGCGCTTAATATAATAAAATTCCAACACAACACTTTGTATTGATACTTTTTTCTTCCTGCAAGTTTGACTGAATTTAACCAAACATAGCATTGCACAATGTGGAAAAGGTAACCTAATTCTGGAAATGTATATAAAAATACATAAAAATAAAGCTATCTCTCCAAGAATGAATAATCAGATCAAATTATGACATAGATTGTTGACAATGCTATTTTCCCAACATCGGTGTTTCACATGTGATTATAAGAGAAAGCATTTGTTTAAGAAAAGGATTTATTTTTATGCAAAATTATTTCAATATTAATATATGGAAACATTAAACATTATGAACTAGTTCAACTAAGCCATTGGATTTTAAATTTTGCATCTGTTTTAATGGTAATGTGATATTGAAGGTGTGATCATATGATTTGCCGAATTATTTTTTATTGACTAATTTTTTTTTATAAATTAATCTTAAATTATCCGACGACAAATATTAAAGCTTTCAGGTACTTCGACTTAATGCTGATTTAAGGGCATACCCATAGTACAGGCTCCGTTTCGTTCGACAAATACTGTTATGCTATGCTGAAATCTATCATGGTACATTATTTAACGTTCACGAAAATGGTTATACATATATTAAACAAAATTCACAACTTTTAGAATTTTGCTAACGTACATGATACGAAATTACATGTACTTTAAAACATAACATGACAATCATAAATAAACGCTAGAGCAACTAGAGATTGGTAGTTTAAATTTGTTATAACGCATACTGGACCTTACATTTGGTCCAGACTGTATTATAGGGTATAAACGTGTAAACAAATATTATGCCTCCCTAGAAATATTTTCAGAACACCAATCCCTACTTCATTGTAACTGGTCCGTGTTAGGGAAGTGATAAATTGCCTGACCAGAAAGCTGAAATGCAAAACATTACAATTACACGACAAAACTGCAGTAAACTGCAGCAAGCGCTTTGTTTAGTTTTTTTCCAAATGTTTTAAATGCATAAACATAGAAAGAAGCAGTGCGTCCATACAAGCGAAATTATTAAACTAGTAAGGCAGTATATATTTTTCAACATGCGTTTGTATAACCTTGCCGGTTATTCAATTCTTATTGCATAAGAATAAGGCGATATCAAAACCAATATTTTGTACAAATAGAAAATACAAATAAGAAAGGTTTGGTTGTAAAGTTATTTAAACATGCATAAGACGAAACAAAGAAAACTATTTCGACTTTACGGTTGGATTTTAAATTTACATCTGTTTAAATTGTTTAGTGCTATTTTACTTCTGTTCGGTCCTTTTCCCACAATCGTTCTTATATTTTTTGATTTCTTGATGCGAATTGACCTTGCATTATTCGGACGACAAAAATGAAAGCTTTCAGATTCTAGGATTTAATTATGTTTTAAGGCCATACTCACAGCACAGGCTTCTTTTTGTTGGGCAAATACTTTTACGTTAACGGTAACAAATCATAAACATTTAGAATATTGTTGACACACATTTTCAAAAATTAATTATAGACATTTAATGTATATCCTTAAATACAGGAATAAATATCATGAATGTAAATGTTTAAATGACTTTATTGATATTAACGAAATAAATCTTAATATGTGTTGTATCAGTATGACGCTTAAATAGCATTAACACAGTGCCTATACCACGTGACTCTTTCGGATCTGTGTTGGGAGAATAAAGCGCGACCCAGTTATTATTTTTAAGGATCTCTTTTTAAATATTTCACCATTTTTAATGGGATAAAGTGGAGAGCCCGCTCATTCGTGAGAGTTTTCTATAGGTTTTATGATCTTTTTGAACAAATAAGTATTTTTTCAGTAAAGTGCAATCGCGCGTTTGAACGGCTAGACAAATGTCGGATCAGTGTGGGGACTTCATATTACAAAAGCGCGGTTGCACTTTACTGAAAAATACTTATGTTTTTTAAAAGATCATGATACCTTTAGAAAACTCTCACGAATGAGCTGGCTCTCCACTGTAATAGACCAAAATCCTGAACAGAAAGCTGCGATGTAAACATTACAAAATACGAGACAAAATTGGAGCAAAACTTTTATCAGCGCTTTATTTAAAATTCCCTCCCAATACTTAACATGAATAAAAATAGATAAAAGAAATGCATCCATTGAAGCGATATTATTAAAGTAGTAAAAAAATAAGTATTGTTTCAAGTCCATTTGAAATATGCGTAAACGTGTGCATGTGTGTTGTCTGTTACTAAACATAACATCATAAATCAAAATGTACATTCATCATATATCGATAATGTAACATCAATTGATTTTTGACAATATAGGCGCATGCGTTCATATACTTCGACAAAATACTGGTTTAGGGGAAACCAAATTAAATACATCAATTCAATTTGCAGACTCTAAAACTTTGATCACGTTGCTGAAACACGTGCTTACTCTATAATATTGTCGGTAAAAAAATTGTGTAAGGATATTGTTTTCCTCAAGCAAGTCCGTATGAACAAACCAAGCCTTACATTGTACACTAGGTAAAACTGCAACTTAATTCTGAAAACTCTGCAAAATATATACAAAAAGTTATCCGCCTGAGTATGACTTATCAGATCTAATTATGAACTAGATACTTGGCGATGCTGTCTTCCCGACATCTGTGATTACAAATATGATTGTAATAGAAAGCATTTGTTGAAATAATAATGCTTGCAAATTAATTTTAGTTCGCATTAGACGAAACATTAAAATAAACAAACAGCTTTGTAATCGGATTTTAATTTGACATATCTTCAAATGTTGAAATGCTTTATGTTTTGTATTCGGTGTTGTTGCCACAAATAGTTGTTATATATATATGTTTATGTATAAATCAACCCTGAATTATTGAGATCTTTAACAATGAAAGCTTTTATATTATTCTGCTTAATGCTGAATTAAGGGCATATCCATAGTACAGGCTCCGTTTTGCACAAATACGTGTATGCTGTGCTGAAATCCATCATGGTACATAATTATACATTCACGAAAACAGTTAAAAGATAAATAAAGGATATAACAACATTTTGGATTTTGTTAACATACATAATCAGAAATTAAATGTACTTTAAAACAATATATTTCTTTCCTAAATAAACGCTGGAGCAATAAGAGTTTTACCCTTTTTAATTAACGCATATTGCGAAAACGATATTGGCATGCTGAACATAAAAATAACAGCAGTTGGATTTTTAATTTTGCATCTTTTTATATGGAAATGTGCAATGTAAGGTGTACACGTTTTTGAAGCCAAAATTATTGTTTTAGATTTATTTCTTTTTATAAAATGAACATAAATTATCCCGTCGACAAACAAAAAAGTTTTCGGGTACTTCGACTTAATGCTGATTAAAGGGCTAACCCATAGTAAGGCCTCCTTAACGTTGGACTGTACTTGTATGTTATGCTTAAACCCAGCATGGTACGTAAATATACATTCACAAAAACAGTAATACAATATATAAAAGTTATCATATCTGTTGATTTGTGTTATCGTACATGATCAGAAATAACATGTACTTTAAAATATAACATTTGTATCCTTTATACAGGCTGGAGAAACTAGAGTTGTACTCTTATATAATGATGGCATATTTAAAAAACGTTAAATGCATGCTGAACATAAAACATGGTCCTGTAGGGATTACAGGGTATACACGACCGCACAAAAGTTATAAAACCCCACGAAAATGTTTTGAAAGACGACACAAATAAAAGCTTTCATGTACTTCCACTTAATGCTGATTTAAGGCCATACCCATAGTTCAGGCTCCTTTTCGTTGGAGAAATACTTGTATGCTATGCTGAACACCATCATGGTACATAATTAAACATGCAAGAAAACGGTAATAAATATTATTAAAGATATCACAACTTTTGAATTTATGTTAACGTATATGATCAAAAATTGCATGTACATTAAATCATAACATGTCTATCCTAAATAAACGCTGAAGCAACTAGACTTTTACTCTTACATAATGAAAGCATGTTGAGAGAAACGCTATAGGCATGCTGAACAAAAAACATGGTCCTGAATGGATTACAGGGTGTACATGTGTAAACATAAAGTATGCAACCCCATAATATGTTTTAAAAGTTATTGATGGGAATGCTGTGCTGCTGGAGCAGCGGAAGTTTTACATTAGTATACTTCACAAAACACTTTGTTTAAAAATCCCACTAATGCTGGATGTACACAGACATAGACAGAGTGAGTGTGTAAATTACATGCAATCATAAGAATTAAACTATTACGGTAAAATGTATATATTCCTACACGTTTATTTACTTGCCTTCCATGTACATGTATGTATATTCAGGCGTAACTATTATGCATATCACATAAGAGTAGTTCGATAACAGAATCAGTATTTTGTTTAAATGAGAGTTACAATGCTATGATGAAATTATTTATGGAGAACATGTAAGTAGTGAATGAAGACAATTTACAATATGCGTTGAATATGTTGATGTTTGTTTTCTGTTGGGTGTTTAATAAAATCATAAAATCTACATTTATATATATCGTTAATTGTCATGTCCAGCTATTATAATTTGACTCCATAAAGAGAATGCGTTCATATTCTTCAACATAATACTGTTTCAGAAGAAAACCAAATAAATGCGTCAGAAATTAGCAGAAGCTAAAATTGTGATCACATTGCTGCTACAAGCCCTTAATATACTAAAATGACAACACAAATGCTTGTTTTCATATGTTGTTTTTATTCAGTAAGTCAGTATGAATTTATAAAACCAAACATAACATTGCACACTGTATAAAATGCAACTTAATGCTGGGAAAGTATATAAAAGTACATAATAATAAAACTAGATGTCTGAGAATGAATAATCAGATGTGATTATAAAAAAAACTTTGTTTAAAAAAAAGATTAATTTTATGAAAATTTATTTCAGTATTAATATGACGAAACATAAAAAATAATAAACTATTTCATCTTAGCAGTTGGATTTTTAATTTAAAATCTAGTTAAATGGTGATGTTCTATTTCAGGTTGAATGTTTTTATTTCTAAATGCATTGTAATAGACTAATTTATTTATATATTAAGTTGAACTTAAATCATCCGACGACAAAAATAAAAGCTTTCACGTACTTCGATTTAATGCTGTATTAAGGGCATCCCCATAGTACAGACTCCTTTTCGTTGGACAAACGATGTTGTATGCTATGTTGAAATCCATCATGATGCATAATTATACATTCACGAAAACTGAAATAAAATATGCAAAAGATGTAACAACTATTGGAATTGTGTTAACGTTTATGATCACTTAGATTACATGTACTTTAAAATATTACATTTCTATCCTTAATAAATGCTGGAGCAACTAGAGTTTTACTATAGGGATAATACACGTTTTCAAGGGCATGATCATCTGCAGGCGCTCAAAAAATCCGTTCCTGCCCGAGTGCGCAGCACGAGGGCAGGAACGGATTTTGAGAGCGCCCGCAGGCACGAGGGCAGGAACGGATTTTGAGAGCGCCGGCAGATGATCATGTCCGAGAAATGTGTATTTTCGCTATTATTGCATAAACAAATCACACATACCAAAATAATTTTAAATAACATTGAAAACAATATTTTGTTCATTCGACATCGACAAAATAATTCGATTATTTAAATACAGTTCAAGGTTGTGTTTTAGATATGCCTCACTCGGTGATCATCCGAAATGACGAGGCTTTACTTTCGGATAGGCAGCTTTCGATTTAAAATGTGTTTAAACAGTGGATTAATGCAAAGTTGAAATGCAGCAGCGTAAAGTAAGAAATGCGGAATTATTTTGGAATTTACAGCAGGAACGTTGAAGGTACATAAACACTTACATTTTGAGCATAGTCTTTTGAAAGTGTTGAGTAAATAACCTTAACTTCAATGACGTTGCCAATACAATAAAGCTGATGTCAAGAGAGTGCAGATGGTATACAAGTAACTTGAAAAGTGGATTGAAATAGTCATTATCCCTGCATGCATGAGGAAACTGGTGCTTATTCAGTTCCCCAATTATGCTTGGAAAGTCGTCGAAGGCTGGAGAAGGGAAGTAACTGCGCGTAGACCAGATTATGGATATGTAAAACACATAACAGCGCTTGAACGGCACGTGAATCGCATTGTTAATACACGATTTCTCCCGTTCAAGCCATCTATTTGCCAAGTTTCTGCACCCCGCCAGAGGGCATTATAGATAGAGTTTATGCAATAATATTATATAATGAATGCATATTTAAAAAACGGTATATGCATTCTGATCATAAAACATGGTCCTGAACAGATTACAGGGTATAAACGAATAGAAAAATTATGCAACCAGAGAATATGTTCTAAAAAGCGCTTTGTTTAAAATTCCCCCTAATGCTGGAAATACTCACACATAGAAAGTATCCGTTTGTTCATGCAAGCAAAATAATAAACTAATATAATAAAATGTATATATTCCTACATGCATTTTTATTTGACTACCATATATGTGTTCAGGCGTATAGTGTATGCATATTACATAAGAACAGGGCGATAGATTTCGTACAAATGAGAGCAACAATTCTAAGATGTTACTATTTATTGAGAAATAAGTAGTGAATCAAGTCAATTTACACTTTGCGTGAATATGTTTTACGTTTGTTCTATTTTTATATTAAAAATTATCATAAAATTTACATTTATTATATGTCGTTACATTTTATATGACGATATTTAATCTGACACCATAACGAGAATGCGTTCATATACTTCGACATAATACTGTTTGCGTAGAAAACAAAATACATTCTTACGGCAAATAATCAGAAGCTAAAACGTGTTTCATATTGCTGCAAAAATTCCTTAATATAATGAAATGAAAACACAACACTTTGTATTCATACGTTGCTTTTTTATTCTTCCAGCAATTGCACACTGAGGAAAATGCAACTTTATGCTGGAAATGTATATAAAAATACAAAATAATTAAATATCTTTCTAAGAATGAATAAGCCGATCTAAAAATGAACAAGATTGCTGACAATGCTTTTTTCGGACATACGTGTTTACACATGTGATTATAAGAGAAAACATGTGTTTAAGAAACTGATTTATTTTTATGCAAAGTTATTTCAGTATTAATATGACTCAACATAAATATTAATAAACTACTTCAACTAAGCAGTTGGGATTAAATTTAACATCAGTTTAAATGGTGAAGTGCCTTTTTAAGGTGTGAACATTTTTGTTGCCAAGATCAATTTTATAGACTATTTACTTAATATAAATTGAACGTCAATTATCCGACGACAAACATGAAAGCTGTCAGGTACCTCGACTCAATACTGTGTTAAGGGTATACCTGACGTACAGGCTTCTTTACGCTGGACATTTACTTGTATTAAGTGCTCAAATCCACCAAGATACATATTTTAGAAAACGGTAATAAAACACAAAACTTCAGGGTACAAACAAAGTATGCCAAAACAAAATTGGGTACGAAAAAACATTTGGGTACGAACAATACAGGGTATATACATTACAACAAATATGCTTCCCTAGAAAGATTTTCAAAACAACAACCCGTCCACAGGGGCGGCTCCGGAATATCTGGTTTGGGGTGGGGGGGGGGGGCGGGATATTCAAAGTTTTGCCGGTGGTCCAGGGGGGCCGCTAGAACCTCTGGTGGGTGCACGGCATAGTGATAGGGGTCCAGGGGAGCGAAGCCCCCCCCCCCCTAAGCTCCACGATTTTAGTGATTTTGAAGGCTTTGACAACCACTTCTCGAACATGTCACGCCTTATATACTTTCATCAAATTACCTTCTTTTAATGCCAAAAAAGTGCATAGTTTATCGTTTTGGGGGTCCAGGGGGGCAAAGCTCCCCAGAAGCGCCACGATTATAGTGATGTTGAATGCTTTGACATGTTTAAATAGGTGATTAAGATCTAGTTAAGTGTTAAACATCAAATGAATTGACTTTACTTTGGCGATTTTAGTGGATCCGCCTATGGTCCTACATTGCATAGCATCACAAAATATCAGATAAAACTGCGGTCAGTGCTGTATTTAAAATTCCCTTCAAATGCTGGAAATGCATAGAAATAGAAAGATGCAAGCGAAATTATAAAACTTGTATGGCAAAATATATGTATATTGCAACATGCTTATTTATAGCCGTATATAAATATTCAGGCGTACAATTTTTGACAATTGCATACCAATTATGCGATATCAGAGCAAATATTTCGTACAAATGAGAATATTGTATGTATCGAACCCGTATTATGTATAATAGTTAATACACAATATGTGTGAGTGCACTGTTATGTTTGTTTGTCTGTTTTTTCTTCTTCTTAAAGTATAATAATAAAGTATACATTTATTTCATATCGTTAAATCTTATATCGAGAGGTCTTATTTTTACGACAGTAAGAGAATGCGTTGTCATATACTTCGATACAATACTGGCGTAAGTGAAAACCAAATACATGCATCAAATAAATTAGCAGACGCGTTTTATTTGTGTTTTTTTTTGTTCAAACGAAAAGAAAAATTGATACTTGTTATTTCGTTCATTGCATCGTGCCCCAGAAAACTATAACTCTGTTGCTTTGGTTTCTTCTAACCATTGATTAATCCAGCCGTTATTAAATTATTTATAAGCTCTCTTTTATTGCCTTTCAATTTGTATTACAAAAGATTATTCACACTTATGTGTGTTTTATATCGCTGGGCTAAGTGTGAGGTTCGGGATCTCTCAAATAGTTTTAAATTCGCAATGCTATGTATTTAATGAACGTTCGAAGCAGATGACCACACTTTTATTCAATGTTGTTTTTTACGTTGTTTCGTTTTGTTTTTGTTTTAACCATTAGCTGGCCATCATTATAGAGACGCTAATCAAAATCCACCAGAGAACTAATTCAGTTATCAAAATTAGAATTTATATAATATTTGTAATTACACTTACATTGATAAGAATATTAACCATCAAGGTAATTGGCTATTCGAAGCATCACGTGATAGTAAATGTGACGTAAATTAGGCGCAATAAATGCAAGCACTAAACTGTAAACAAATAACTAAGCAGAAGTAAAAGGCGTACACTGATTCATTCGTGCAAAGCAATGTCGTAACGGTTTAGCACAACACCGACCATAGGTGAGTCGAAATAAATGTAAGATCTTGAATGTTCCACAATAGTCTGAATTAACCAACAAAAAGCACACAATACTTGGATGAATTTAATGCATCGTCGAGGTCGTGATCGAACAGAGCAATTGAATCTCAACAAATAAACGTATATATCTGAGTGCACCCTAATTCCTAACATTTACTTTGTGTATGTGTTCTATTTTTAGATCAGAGAAAAATCAGCACGCGGATAATACATAAATATTATAAATATTAAATATTATATTAAATTGTAAGAAAAGTATCATAAACGCATAATAAAATTATGCTGTTACGTTTACAGACGTGTATCAGCATAATATATTTTTATTTATTATTTATTATCTAAATATTTATTTTTGCTAAATTTATCAACAGTCTTAGAGAAGTAGAGCGTAAATTAGTATGTTTTCGGTATTAAGTTCCCTTCTCCCAAGTGCATTGAAGAGGTAAAGTGAAATTTCTATATGGGTTTTTTGGCATTAGGTAGAAATAGAATTAAGTCGAAAATGAAAATTCAGAAATTTAACATATAATTGTGCAAAATTTAAAATATTTTTTCATAGTTTTACAATGTTTTTCTCTTAAATTATTTAGTTATGAGATTTTTATTAAACATAAACTTAGTTTAAAGAAGTTTTAAAAAATCGCCAAAGTGCTGTGTTTTTGCGCACTTCGCCCTAAGGTGGCGATAGTATTTATATATATATATATATATATATATATATATATATATATATATATATATATATATATATGAAACAAATGATGAATATATATATATAGCATTTAAATATTTTGTAACAATAAAATATGGTGAAAAAATCAATGTACTTTAACTGTTTGTTCATCGCTTTTATTTAAGGGAGAGAAAACATACATTAAATGGCCAAGTTTATAAATAGATCAACACGGTTGACTGATATCATAAGCTATTTTTAGACCCTGGTTGAATGAATATCGCTATTTTTAGAATGCATTAGGATATTTATAAAGTTATGTTTACTTCCTTAATGGAGAAATGTTATAATCTGTGATAACCAACCTGAAACTATAAAAATATTAATATTAAAACACACATTTTTAAATCATATCAAACTTTTTACTAAGATTGAAATAAAACAATTTCTTCAATAATAAAAGTATAGAAAAACTTGTTAGATTCAGTTCTTTACTCAGTTTAACCTGATTGTGAATATCATTACTGATTATACAACCTTAAAATGTCATGTTATGTAAGAATAGCTTACCTGCTATCATATGCTACTTATTTCGATGAAATTTCTGTCGGCGTTAAAACTAACGCTACCACTGAAAAAGTAAGAATTCAAAATAATAGAAATAAAGTTGTATATGCTGATAGCATGATAGACATGTATACATATATATTTTTATATTGAATGAATAAAAAAATGATATACATGTACACATTATTTGTATATACACCCAAAATATTGATTATTTTTCAGCACCAAAAGTATTCAAATATATTATAAAATCTCAAACGTTTTGTGAATGCAGTTTGCCATTATGGAAGGTTGGAAAAAAACATGTCTCGCAGCTGTACAGTTGGCCTCGATACAGGTATGACACTCGCTCAAACCCACCACATTGAGTACAGGACAGCTCTTGGAGCAGTACAGTTGGCCTCCATACAGGTATGACATTCCCTATAACCCTCCACCTTTAGTACATGACTGCTCTCGAAGCTGTACAGTTGGCCTCCATACAGGAATGACATTCCCTAAAACCCACCACCTCGAGTACATGACTGCTCTCGAAGCTGTACAGTTGGCCTCCATACAGGTATGACACTCCCTAAAACCCACCACCTTGAGTACATGACTGCTATTGGAGCTGTACAGTTGGCCTCCATACAGGTATGACATTCCCTAAAAAAAAATCCACCACCTTGAGTACATTGCTGCTATTGGAACTTTGCATTTGGACACATACATGTATGACACTCCCTGAACCCACCACCTCGAGTACATGACTGCTCTTGAAGCTGTACAGTTGGCCTCTATACAGGTATGGCATTCGCGAAAACCCACCACCTCGAGTACATGACTGCCTTTGGAGCTGTACATTTGGCCTCTATACAAGTATGACAATCCCTAAAACCCTCCACCTTGAGTACATGATTGCTATTGGCGCTTTACAGTTGGCCTCTATACAGGTATGACACTCCCAAAAACCCGCCGCCTTGAGTACATGACTGCTCTTGGAGCTGTACAGTTGGCCTCCGTACAGGTATGACACTCCCTAAAACAAACCATCTCGAGTACATGACTGCTCTTGGAGCTGTACAGTTAGCCTCTATACAGGTATGACACTCCCTAAAACCCACCACCTTGAGTACATGACTGCTCTTGGAGCTGTACAGTTGGCCTCCATACAGGTATGACATTCGCTAAAACCCAACACGATGAGTACATGACTGCTCTTGGAGCTGTACAGTTGGCCTTTATACAGGTATGGCACTCCCTAAAACCCACCACCTTGAGTACATGACTGCTCTTGGAGCTGTACAGTTGGCCTTTATACAGGTATGACACTCCCTAAAACCCACCACCTTGAGTACATGACTGCTCTTGGAGCTGTACAGTTGGCCTTTATACAGGTATGACACTCCCTAAAACCCATCACCTTGAGTGCATGACTGCTCTTAGAGCTGTACATTTGACCTCCATACAGGTATGACACTCGCTAAAACCCACCATCTTGAGTACATGACTGTTTTGGAGCTGTAGAGTTGGCCTCCATGACACTCGCTTAAACCCACCATATTGAGTACATGACTGCTCTTGGACCTGTACAGTTGGCCTCAATACAGGTATGACACTCGCTAAAACCCACCACCTTGAGTACATGTCTGCTCTTGGAGCTGTACAGTTGGCCTCCATACAGGTATGACAATCGCTAAATCCCACCACCTCGAGTACATGACTGCTCTTGGAGCTGTACAGTTGGCCTTCATACAGGTATGACACTCCCTAAAACCCACCATCTTGAGTACATGACTGCTCTTCGAGCTGTACAATTGGCCTTTATAGCATCGTAGCCCCGACTACACAGTGCCCTGTAGGAAAACAGTGAGGACTTGTATCCAGCGACGCTATGACGTGGAGCGTGAGGCGCTGATGTCACAATTAGAAAGCGTCCCGTCCGTGTCTATCACTACGGATACCTGGACCTCCAACTCTACCGAGAGTTTCATCACCGTCACTGAACACCATATGACCGACGCATGGGACCTCAAGTCAAACGTCCTCATCACGCGTGCCATGCCTGAACGTCACACTGTGGAGAACCTTGCTCATCGCCTTAAGGACTGCGTGACCGAATTTAGTTTGGACGGTAAAGTGGACACGTGTGTGCATGACAATGCGAGAAACATCGAGTGTGCTGCAAGTTTGTGTGAGGATTGGGGCGATCTGGGTTGTTTCGCCCATACTGTACAACTGACATTGAAGCCTGCGATGGAATTGCCGTTGAACGTCCCTCAACACACTCTTATCCAGGATGTCCCTAGTCGGTGGAACTCCACCTATCTGATGATGGAACGCCTGGTAGAGCAGCAGCGCGTTCTTTCTGACATCATGCTTGATCCAAAGTTAACAAAGAAGCAAGACGCCGCACTCAATTTGAGGGAGTCGCATTGGGACATTATTAAAGAGTTGTGTGTTATTCTAAAGCCGTTAGCGGATACGACGGCATACATGAGTACAGAGAGTCACGTGTCTGTGTCGGAAATATATCCGATCGTTTGTGGATTGGTCACCAAGAGCCTTGTATCTTGCTCAACGGACAGTTCCATCGCTCATCGAGTGAAAAAGGCGATTCGTGATGATTTGGTCCATCGCTACCAGCCAGAATCGGAAGAAGCAGCAAGGTCAACGGCTGCATTGGGTGCCCTATCGGACCCGCATTATAAAAAACTGGCGTTCTTCTCGTCCAAACAACGGAACATTACTCAGGATACGTTGGAGTCGCGCATGGACGATTTGCCCCTTAGGTTCACAATAGAAAAAGGTGACATTGAGACCCCATCAAAACGCCGGAAGTTGGACTTCCTGGACTTTGGCTCACCGGAGAGTACGCTGGAGGATGAGCTTCAGTGCTATGTCAACAAGAAGTCCGTTGGCATGGATCCTCAGCAGTGGTGGCGGGAGAACGAGGAACGATTCCCAAAGGTGGCAGTGGTAGCCCGACGTGTACTCTCGGTGCCCGCGACGCCAGTGCCATCCGAAAGGTTGTTTTGTTCAACCGGCTTACTGCTTAGTAAGTTGAGAAACAGACTCTCAAGTTGCATCGTGGATGCCATCGTGTTTCTAAACAAAAATCGTGTGAATGTCTGTGACGTTGACGAGAATGAAGCGTAGATGAATGTATTGTTTATTGTTGAAGATACGAAATATATGTAAATATGTTTTATAGCGATTAACTGTTTTGTGAATGCACACTGCATGTACATAATAATTACGAAGCAAGAAAACTAGTTCGTATGTGCATGTTGTCTGAATGTGTACCAGTATGTTGTTGCTACGTTATCTTTGTGTAAACAAAAAACAACTTGTGCACTTAGGTTTTTGTTTGTGTTTATTTTAAAGTACAAATCAGGAATATAATTTATATATTATTAAAGTTCTATCCAAGTTTTGACATCATCATGGTTCTGGAGTCCGTACTGAAAAAAATGCGAAAACAAAAGAACAAATATAATCTAAGAGAAGTAATCCAAAAATGACATTCAAATAAATCAGAATTAGGGTAATATGTTTACCGGCAACATGTGAAATAAATAAATGTTATGAAACTAAAATGTATCAAGCGAAAATAACGAGAAAAATAATCACGTATCGATCTCAAAAATGATAAATCTATCTCATTTTATACTGATGCATATACAAAACGATTGAAAGTGTAATGTGTGGCAATGAGGAACGGTACTTTTCTCCGGACGGGCGTAAGTTCGGACATTTTCATTTTATGTCTAAAATCGAATATTCGAATATATTCGAATAAAGGAAAACGAATATTCGAATATCATTTGAGTATTCGAATCCCATCCCTACTAATTAGATTTGATGTCATCAAGGTGTGCATTTGAAAACATTTTCCGTCAAATACCAACATAAACAGTAAATTAACATAAAGACAACCAAATTTCTTTGCTCTACTTATTTTCAGCTAATAATGAAACTTTCCAAACCAAGCCCTTACGATGCTGTATCATTTCATTTTCCTACATGGTTTCTGCTGATGATGCTCTACACATTTTCAACTGATGATGCAACCAGGCCCTGGCCTTGCTGGATCAGCACTTGCTTACCCTACAGGCTTATGGCACAGTGTTTGCCAAACTTTCTCATGTGCTACTTCAAGTGTAGGGTCGCCATAGCAACATAGGCAGGCGGGCGACAAGAAACGTGAGGGTAATACTGATATTTTCCATCATTTTTAGATGTGAGCGTGAGCAAGAAACTAATGTAGATGCAGTTTTGCAAGTCAGTCTGCTGTTAGCTACGCTAGGAACGATAACCACTGCCTGTGTCTTCTGTTAGCTACGCTAGAAGCGATAACAATGCCTGTATATATATCACCACTGGTACATTGCAGACAGTCTGTATGTTATCAATAGTGTTTAAGAGCTTGTACGACGATATTGGTCAGTCTAGTGTTTATAACAGCTTGTGCGACGATGTTGGCCAGTTTATCATTGAAATCTGTATTGGCTGCTTTCAGGGAAACGGATCTTAATGCTGCATTAAACGTATTAGATTCACATAACACAACATGTACATCATTCTAGTCGTGTTATTCTTTAGCAAGGCAGCCAAAATTCTACAGATGGTTGCCATTGCAGCAACTAATGGTGAAATAAGAGACGTATTGTTGTTATTTTGTCTAAGTTATCTCTATAACAAAAATATGAAGATAAACACTTCACACACATCTCGACCTGTGCTTTCAGACACACTCTTTATAAATTTGAATAGTTTGTGATCATTTCAAACTTGCGATATAAAAAGCTATAACATAATTAAAAAAACTGAGTTGCGTCTAAGATTATACAATAGCGAGTAGACTTCATTCCAATTTTCAAAGACTTGTTCTGTGACATTTAGTACATACATTTCCAAAAAGAGTTTTATTTGTATCTAAACCTTATGCTCCATAGTAGAATGACACGAGCTTTTCATTAATCCGTACTAATTATATGACGTCCGTCGTTAATTCGATTGCTATTTGTCCTTTTCGCTGAGCATCGTTATTTTTTATTGTCATATTGGATCACGTTAACACCATGTGTGTAACGAACGTAAATTCGTATATGTCCGACTACTTTCGCGAACCAATAGTTAAGTATGATGTCGTTCGGCCAGACGCTCTTTTAACGTTTTTAATCACTTCCGGAATTTATCGATGCAGTTTGTTACGAAATTCAACGAATTATGTCCGGAAATATCATGAGTCGGTAATAACGAAATAATGAAGTTGTGAAAACTGCAAGAGGGTTACACTCTTTTGAAGCAAAAATCGCCAGCCAGTAAGGCCGACGATTTGCATTTCACCGTCGGCCTTTTTAAATGTTCGTCGGCAATGGCCGACCGGCTTTCGCCATGTCTGTTAACTTACATGTACATTGGCCTTCGACAGTAGATGACCGCTATTGAAATTGGGATCACTAGGTCAAAGGTTAAGGCCACTATCACACTTACGTGTGAAAATTGTTTCCGATAAAAATAATGTCAACGAATTGACGGATTGGCTTGATACTTCACATGTGCATTGGCCTTGGACAGTAGATTATCCATATTGAAATTGGGGTCACTAGGTCAAAGGTCACTGTTACACATTAAGAGCAAAATCGTTTCCGCTCAATAAATCGTCAACTGATTCCTCAATTGGCTTGATATTTCCCATGTGCATTGGTTCGGACAGTAGATGACCCCTATCGAAATTGGGGTCACTAGGTCAAAGGTCAATGTCACTGTTACACACTAATTGTGAAAATATTTCCGATCAATAACTCGTCAACTAATTCACCGATTGGCTTGATACCCCCCATGTGCATTTGCCTTGGACAGAAGATGACCCCTATTGAAATTAGGGTCACTAGGTCAAAGATCAAAGTCACAGTTACACACTACGTTTGAAATCGTTTCCGATCAATGACTCACCGATTGGCTTGATACTTCTCATGAGCATGTGCCTTTGGACAGTAGATGACCCCTATTGAAATTGGGGTCACTCGGTCAAGGTCACTGTCACAATAAATGTGAAAATTGTTTCCAATCAAAAACCCATCAATGAATTGACCGATTGGCTTGTAACTTCACATGCGCATTGGCCTGGACAGTAGATGACCCCTATTGAAATTGGGGTCACTAGTTGTAAGCCCTGTTGTGGGGGCATATGTCTCCGACCGCGGAACTTTTGTTTATTATTCAAATGATAACTTTTAGATGAAGGATGTTCAAGGGGAGAGTTGTTTTTAATGTACCATTAGACATAAAAGGCTCTTCATTAATTTGAAAAACCTAAGAAAATTAAGTACATTTTATTTTACTCTTGTCCTTTGTATCTTCTTCTGTTTTTGAAATATCAGTAGGTCACATAAACATTTTTGTCATAAATTCTTACATACATACAATTTCTGTCACATATTTTAGGTTCTCTGTCCTGTAGAAAAACCTTTACTTTGTGACCATTCTAACATAATATAACTGATTTCCCATATTTGAGGTTCGCTGTCGTGTGAAACACTCTTTACTACATAATCATTCTTACATACATATAACTGATTTCCCATATTTGAGGTTTGTTATCCTGTAAAACACTCTTTACTGCATGGCAATTCTTACATACATAAAACTGATTTCCCATAATTGCAGTTTGCTATCCTGTAATACATTCTTTACTGCATAACCATTCTTACATACATATAATTGATTTCTCATAAAATGAAGTTCGCTATCCTGTAAAACACTCTTTACTGCATGACAATTCTTACATACATAAAACTGATTTGTCATATTTGAAGTTTGCTATCCTGTAAAACACTCTTTACTGCATGACCATTCTTACATACATATAACGGATTTCCCATATTTGAAGTTTTCTATCCTGTAAAACACTCTTTACTGCATGACCATTCTTACATACATATAACTGATTTCCCATATTTGACGTTTGCTATCCTGTAAAACACTCTTTACTGCATGACCATTCTTACATACATATAACTGATTTCCCATAATTGAAGTTCGCTATCCTGTGGAACACATTTTACTGCGTGATCATTCTTACATATAAACTGATTTCCCATATTTTAGGCTTGCTATCCTGCGTGAACAGTCTTAAGCATGTGACGGAGTTGTATCAGAACTGTGAGGCATTCCTTCATGTCAAGAACCCCGTGTATCTAGGCACGACTGTACCATGAACTGGGATTCACAAACGAGAGGAATAGATGTTCACACCAGTAGAGACAGATCGACCAGCAGAACCCGACACTTTCACACATTTTTGTCAATGTAATTTGAATATTTCACATATTGTTAATGTAATCGAAATACATTGTATTTCACATGTTATTGTGAGTGCCATGTGAACATTTTACCAAGACCGTTATGCCCCAGAAATATTTCACTTGCCACTGATGTTGCTTTTTCAATATTATTACAGATAATTTGCAATGCCATTTAAACATTCAGATAATAAATTATTAATGCCATGTAAACATTTCATTAATAGCTTCTGACAAACATTCTGACCATATTTCATTAAGATCAGATGAAAACTGTGACCTCTATTGTCTACAAACGATTTTATTATGATTTGACCTATTTACATAGTTTCTGACCCCAGATGACCCAAATACAATCCACATCCAGATTTTATCAAGATAAACATTCTGACCAAATTTCATAAAGATTGGATGAAAAATGTGACCTCTATTGTCTACACAAAGTTTTTCTATTTTTTTGACCTAGTGACCTACTTTTTGACTCCAGATGACCCAATTTTCATCAAGATAAACATTCTGACCAAATTTCATAAAGATTGGATGAAAACTGTGACCTCTATTGTCTACACAAGGTTTTTCTATTATTTGACCTAGTGACCTAGTTTTTTACTCCAGATGACCCAAATACAATCCCAAACCAGATTTCATCAAGATAAACATTCTGACCGAATTTCATAAAGATTGGATGAAAACTGTGTGACCTCTATTGTCTACTTAAGGTTTTTCTATTATTTGACCTATTGACTACTAGTCATAACATACTTACGAGAGCTTATTGAAACGGTCCCCCGGTCCTTCCCTGTTTGCTAACGCCGGTCGACCGGCGAGAACCGGGATGATTCGTCGAAAAAAATTTACGCGGTCACACTATTTCCCGGTGCCGCTCCTGTTGAAGCCGGTCAACTCCGGATTAGCTACGGTTTATCCCGGTGAAGCCCCGGCAGAGCCCCGGTTTTCGCCGATAATGCCCATGTGAAGCCCAGGTGAAATCCGGCAGCGTCCCGGCAGAGCCTCGGTCTACCGTTACTCCACCGGCACTCACAGGGGCTATACCGGCATCAGACCCCGGCAGAGCTACGGCAACGCCCCGGCTTAATCGCGGTTGTCGCCGGTTGTGCCCAGGCGGAGCCCCGGTAAATTCGGGGGGCATCCCGGCAGTGCACCGGTTTACCGATGTACCATAGCTATACCGGCACTCTGCCGGCATTCTCCGGGGCTCCACTGAGGCACCACCGGCGATAACCGGGGCGTTGCCGTAGCTCTGCCGGGGTCTGCATGGGCCCCGGTGGAGCTACGGTGCCGTCCCTGTTGTTCCGGTTGCCGTCCCGATTTTTTTCGTTATAATCAGTGTGCCTGTCTGGTAATTAGTATTTTCTTTTCAATTACATCTAGCAAAGTATATAACTATTATTAACATGATTTTGTTCTTATAATTCGAATAATTATAAAGAGTTAAATTCAATTAGCTCTTTCCAAATCAGTGGATTTTTTTCGCTTTTTAACACCAAAATGGCCAGAAAAAGGCCTGAGCTTGGGAGTTTCGGACTAATAAAATCAGTGAGCCATGAGACAATGTACTGGACTGTTACCATAGCTACTTTTAACATTGTTGATTTGTTTGGTCCTCAAATCTAACTCTCAAAGAGCTGTGCAAGAAAATCAGAGACAAGATGAAAACTGAGCTCTATGTCCTGTTCTTGAAAAAGTAAGTGAATAACTCATAACATGCTTTTTACTAACCATGCAAATGTATTTGACCAGATTGTCATTGCTTTCGTGTACGCTATCATTCGGATTCATTAATAGTATAAATAAGCACATGCTTCTAACCAAATAAAATACGTCTTATTTCAGCTATGATTTCAATACTGTGACTGATAAAAGATTATGAAAATATATATATGAAACAGAGTTTGCTATATTGGTGATACTAGGATATTTTGTCCTTTTTGTGCTTAAAATAATAATCTTTAAATGAATTCTATTTGTCATCAGAATTACATAATTGTTGGAAAAATGTATGTAAATGACACAGATTCCAGCTGTCCTGTCGGACGGTCAACATCGATTGACGAAAAAAGAAAAGTTCTTAAATACCGTTTTTTTTTTTACAATTAATAGTTTATATTGATTAAAATATCACGACTGGTATATTACATTACTTGAAAAAAGTTGTCAAGTTTTCATATTTTCAGTATATTCGGTAATAAATTTTACTGGGTACTGGTACCAGGTAACACCAGTTAACTATAAAAAAAAACGGAAGTAGATTGATCATCATCGTCACGTGGTAAACCCAGGAATGCAAATTCTATATGCGTAGTGAATTGTATATATTTTTTATATAAAATGATCAATCTACTTGCGTTATGTATAGTGTGTATATCGTTATGTCACCTATTTTCGCAATGTACTTTCGATTTCACATCGCGAAATTTTATTACCGAATAAACTGAAATATGAACTTTTTTCAAGTAATATAATATACCAATATTACATGATATTTTAATCAATGTAAACTAATAATTGTAAAAAAGGGTATTTTAGAACTTTCCTTTTTTGTCAATCGCGGTTGACGGTCCCTTTAAGAGAACATCAAAGCCAGCTTAAACCAAAGATCTACTTGAATAAACATACTGACTGTTTCATTTACGAGGAACAAATGATGAATTCTTTCTTTCTTCTTCTTCATTATTTTTCATCGAGTGCACCGGGATTGTCTCCCATATGGCCATCGCCCCCAGAAAGACGTGTTAGTTGGTTACGGGGGATAGTGCAAGATACAGGAGACAACCCGTTCCAGAGGTGACCCTGGGTCTTTAAGTGCCCGGTGTATAGCACCTAGTACACTGCGCCTCGGTTTAACGTCTCATGCGAAAGACGAGTTAGTAGGTAAGGTGCAGCGGGGGATCGAATCAGCAATCTCTAGATTGTGAAGCCAGTGTGTTACCAGTTACCACTAGACCACGGATCCGCTACATGATGAATTTTTTCACATGCCTTATGTAAATAAATAAAAAAAATATTATTGTTTTTCATAAAACTTTATTCATGACGTACCCTGGGGTGTAGATTGCCCCAGGTACCCGCTAAAAGAACTAAATGTGAAATAACAAATGTATGGTGACTTATTATAATATTTAACAAGATTAACAAAGTTATAAGAAACACAATTATATTTTCCACAATTTACAAACAGTCTTTTGCACGTCTGCACGTTTAATAAATATTCCAGTCTTTGTTCACGTCTGCACGTTTATATGATGTTATTGTAAAATTTATATGATGTTATTGTAAAACAGAACACAATGATAGCTTTTAACAAATAAATGTAACCATCTTAAATTTAAGCGGGTCTTAATTAGTATTATGTATTGAGTTTATATCCTTGATTATAAAACGAGTAATGTATCCACACTTCCTTAAAAATTGTAAAGAATAACTAAAAGAAACATATAAGGTTGTATATTTAAATGAAAAAACTATAATGAAATAAAATGTGGTTCCCAGCGAACCACTTCAGGTCATGCACGGGCACTTCCCGCGATGGTCCGCCAGGATCATGATATATAGTCTACAGCTGCCCTGGATGATGGAGTTGAGGCACGTGACAGCCTTCGGTACAACTTCTCACCCGCCTCAACCCCACCATCCAGTTAAGCATGAACAAGTGTGAAAAAGCATGTATAATATGAAATATATTTTTTGAAATGAAACTCAATACGCAAGAAAGGTAAGTACAATGTTCCTATGGCCTACATGAGTGAAAATGAGGCAATGGTATAGCGTATATACAAAGTGATGAAACATGAGTGATAATGAAATTCAATGAATAAAATGAGATGAGCCCAAGACCGGGTTACACAGTATATGAAATTATGATTGAAATGATTCATAGAAACATTGATGATAACAGTGATGATACATATATAAATACATCAATACAAAAACGCATCACACAAACACTGTATCACTTTGTTGTTCTCTCTCTCTGACCCAGGATGACAACCCGAGCACCGGCTCCCCACATCCTCGCTGCTGTCATTCCAGAGAGAAAACACAACAACAGAAAACAAGTAAAATGTTATAAAAATGTTAAGTAATTTTAGTAATCAAGTTCTCTATGAAAAACAATATTTTCATTGGTTGTGTGACATAATCCACCCCAATATAAATAAAAGAAATCATGTGTTAAGCGATGAAAATCTAATGTAATTCTAAATTTTATTCTATTTATAATTTTAATAAATTAGTCTAAGGGAGATAATAATATTTTTTCATGTTTGACGGAATTCCTACATGTCCAAATAACATGTCTTGATTCTGACAAAAATATTAAATATACATATTTTAATTCAGTACTTCCAACATTTTTTACATAAAAAACTGGAACTATTTAGGATTAATATTAATGTTTTCAATCGTAAGTATATCAATTAAATATAAAACAGTTTTGTTTAAAGGGGAGGTAAACAAACAATCTATAAATAAATGTTGGGCAGTTTCGTCACAATTACAAAAAGTACATTTCTTTTTTGCTTGGTTAAACTTTTTATCATATAAATATTTATTTACATACACAACAGAAGGCGCTAACCTAAAACAAGTATTCCTACACACAGGATCAACTGCCATGGAAAATATATTTCTAAATGTATTTTTAAAATCAATTAATGTAAATTCTTTATTACATTTTGGAATATATTCATTATTTGGATTTTTATTAAAAATATATATTTCTTTTACAGACCACTGTTTAAAATTTTCAGTTTGAACATCCTTTATAAATTTACGAAATACCCTTAAACATTCAACATAAAAAGAAGGAATAAATTCACTGTGGTGTTCACTGTTACTATGTAATGAAGGATTAAATTTTCTAAGTTGCATACCTATCCATTACCTTGTAAAATATACCCAAGGAGATTTATAATCATTTAACAGTTTAAATAAGTGTGATAAATAAAATGCATTAATTCTTTGTTGAACATTAGGTACCCGAAGGCCAACTAAAGTGAAGTCTAAAAATAATGTTTTTCGAGCGATTGGTCCGTAAACACTGCCCCATATAAACTTAAAACAACTTTCTGTATCATATTAATATTGTGACTCGGAATTGTTTGACATTGAACAAAATAAAGAATTTTTGATAGCACATATGTATTTAAAACAGAACTTTTGCCTTTAACAGATTTACATTTATTATAATTTATTTTAGAACATGAAACTTTTTGAAAATCAGAAACATGAAGAAAGAAATAAAACATAGATTTGTCATCTGTTAATACCGATGTATTATCATCGGCATATAAAGAAATTTTAACATGTAATTTATTTCCTGGTGTCTGTATACCATTTATAGTGTTATCATCTTGAATTATTTTAGCAAATGGTTCAAGACAAAGTACATATAAAAGAGGTGATAATGAACAACCTTGACGAAAAGAACGAAATAATGAGAAAGGATCAGATATATGACCATTTACAATTACAGACGATTTAATATCCTTATATAAAATTTTAATCCAAGTTATGAATGTATCTGAAAAACCAAATGAAACAAGTGTCTTATATAGATAGGACCATGAAACTCTGTCGAACGCCTTCTCATGGTCTAGACAAATAAAACAAGCATTTATATTCTTTTGCTCAACATAATCAATAATGTTTCTAATTAAATGTACATTGTCAAAAATAGTACGACCTGGAACAGAACATGTTTGAGAAATACCAATGATCGAGTCTAAAACCTTATTTGCTAATATTTTTGATAAAAGTTTTCTATCAATATTTAAAAGAGAAATAGGTCTGTAATTTTTAACTGATGTTTTATTATTTGGATCTTTGCATAATAATGTAATATGAGATATTGCCAAATAAATGGAAGAATTTAATGTAAATAACGGAAGTTAAACCATCACTACATGGACTTTTAGTGTGATCCATATCTTTTAAAGCTAATTTAATTTCATCTAATAATAAGGGGCTATTTAACATATTATTATCATCATTTGATACTTGAGGTAAATTATTTATCATTAAAGGATGCATCTACTCGCTCTTCTGTATACAGTTCTTTATAAAATGTTTTAAATGAATTTAAAATGTCATCAGTTGATTTTTTATCAACTCAACCATCAATAATATGGTGTATAATTTTGTTATTACCATTTTTAAATTCCTTGATATGATAAAATGTACTAGAGTTTTCATTATCATTTAAAATATCTATTTTACTTCTTATATATGCCCCTTTATATAAATTGTCTTGAAGTTCATTTAATTTATCTTTAATATCGATTTTTTCCGAAATATCAATACAATGTTTATATTGTACATCTAGTTTTTTGATTTCATCAAAAGATTTTTTATTTTTAGACTTGCTATAATCAATACAGAAGTCTTTAATTTGTGTTTTTAAAATGTCCCACCACTCTAAAGTTATATTTTCAGTTCTACTGATAATTTTAAAATAATTTCAAAAGCAGAGACAAAATCTTCATCTTCAAAAATTGAAGTGTTTAATTTCCAGTATGATTTACCAATGTTTATGCTATTAGTTGTATTATTATTTTCCAAATTTATAGTTAAACTAACAAAATCATTATCTAAAAATGGACATGGAATAATATCTACGTTTTAACATTGTTCAATAAGTGACTTTTTAATATAAATTCTGTGTAAACGACATGCAATAGATTCTGTTGAACATTTCCTACTCCAAGTTGTTATTACTTTATCTGGATTAAGATGTCTATAAATATCTGATATTTTAAATGTTTCCACTATTTGTTTGAAAACTTTACAACCTTTTATTGTATCAATAAATGTACCCCCTATTTTATTTAAGAGTGGGTTTAAAATGAAGTTTAAGTCTCCTAAAATAATTAATTTGTTTGATGACACTAAATAATGTTTTATTGATTCAAAAATTGTATTTCTGTCACCTGGTTTATTCGGTGCATAAGTATTACAAATTTTAAAATAATCATTTAAGTATTTACGAGGAACAAATGATGAATTCTTTCACATGCCTTATGTAAATAAATAAAACTTTGCAAGATAGGCGTGTTGTGTGTGTACATTTTTTGTTGCTGCTGTTGTATTTTTATAAATTTTTTTCAATTCTGGCTGGATTGTATATTCTTGAAATATTGTTTAAAGATGAAATATTGCTGTAACATTTCAATATTTCAAACTATGAATATGCTATAATATATATAGCAATAAAATATTTTGTAAAAATGAAATATGGTGTAAAAATCGATGTACTTTAACTGTTTATTTATCGCTTTTATTTAAGGGAGACAAAACATACATAAAATGGCCAAGTTCTCTACTATAAATAGATCAACACGGTTGACTGATATCATGGCTGAATGAATATCGCTATTTTTAGAATGCCTTAGGATATTTATAAAGTTATATTTACTTCCGTAATGGAGAAATGTAATAATCTGTGATAACCAACCTGAAATTAAAGAAAATATTAATATTAAAACAAAAAATTTAAAATCATATCAAACTCTTTGCTTAGTTATAAAAAGATTGAAATAAAACAATTTTTTAAATAATAAAAGTATAGAAAAACTTGTTACATTCAGTTCTTTAGTCAGTTTAACCTGATTGTGAATATCATGACTGAGTATATCATCTTAAAATGTCAAACTACGTTAGAATAGCTTACCTGCTATCTCTAGCTATACCTAATTCAAGGAAATTTTTGTCGGCGTTAAAACTAACGCTAACACTGATAAAGTAACCATTCAAAAAAGTAGAATTAAAGTGTCATGTGCTGACAGCATGATATACATGTACGCATTAATTGTATATACACCCAAAATGTTGATTACTTTAATTTTCAGCACCAAAAAGTATTCCAATATATGATAAAATCTCAAACGTTTTTGTGAATGCAGTTTGCCATTATGGAAGGTTGGAACAAAAACATGTTTATGCCCCCGGATCATATGCGGGGGCATATGTGTTCGACCGCGGAACTCTTGTTCGAATTGTATTCACCAGAAATTGCAATTGGAACGACTATAAAAAAAGTACAATTAGTAAAGGCTCTGGGTGTGGGTTGCTCTGCCCTTTATTCCCGTTGGATTCCTGCGGCCCAAGACTCCCGGCCTAATTTTCAGAATATCAAATTTGGGACAATTGACACTGCTTTAAATGTACATGTAAATGTACATAAACTAAATTATGTTTGTACTTTGACAAGTACCATACTCATTGTTTACTGTATTGAAAATAGTATGGTATATTATGATTCATGATATGCCCTTGTTGTCATTAAAAGACATCTAAAAAGTTGATAGTATGTATAATGATTTCAAAAACAGTTTTCGCCCTCCGAAAAACGATAACTGGTTTGCTCAAAGAAATTTTGGGCCAGCACTAGCCCTGACTTAGATACTTATTTTTATGCATTTTGAGTCGCTCAGGAAGTTAAATTTAATTAAAGACCTTTCTTACTAGATTTAAGTTTTAAAGGCGTTATTGCCAACCCTTAGATACTGATGAGCAGCAAACGGCATGAAACCTTAACAGACTACGAGTTTATTGCAGGCTATTCTGGTTTATGCTGTTTGCACATAGTAAATTTCACGTTGCTTCTGAGTGGGAAAGGGTGAAGAAATATGACCAATCTCCACACGTGTTATGTAGCTAAAGTTATGACAGAAATGCGTTGTTTCGAAATATGTACTTTTATTATAAGTATGTCTGTGAAATGAAGACCATGTGAAAGTAAACTAAGACGTGTAAGACGTATATTTACTGAACTTCGGTATTCATAGATATTGGTATTAAGCAGTTATGCTTCTTTGAAAACCAAGTCTGAACTTTATTGAGTTATAATTGTTATCACAAATAAATTACAAAACTATACCACTGTTGTTGTATTGTCTTTATTCATAAGCCTTTCAGAAAATTTTGACCTATGCATAATACTTTTGAATTACAAAGGGAAGCCTGTAACAATCAAACAAAAAAAAACAGAATTTGTAAGTCTTTTCTGCATTATGCATTTAATATTATCTCAGCTGATCACTTATAATATACTTTCTTCTTACAGGGGTTATCTGGAGCTGGGAAGCCTGTATCGTCAGACAGGTAATGAAAGCATTGCCCAATCTTACATACTGGAGAGTATGACACTGGCTAAAACCCACCACCTCGAGTACATGACTGCTCTTGGGGCTTTACAGTTGGCCTCCGTACAGGTATGGCACTCGCAAAAACCCACCATCTCGAGTACATGACTGCTCTTCGAGCAGTACAGTTGGCCTCCGTACAGGTATGACACTCCCTAAATACCAACACCTTGAGTACATGACTGCTCTTGGGGCTGTACAGTTGGCCTCCGTACAGGCATGACACTCCCAAAAACCCACCACCTCGAGTACATGACTGCTCTTGGAGCTGTACAGTTGGCCTCTAAACAGGTATGGCACTCGCAAAAACCCACCACCTTGAGTACATGACTGCTCTTGGAGCTGTACAGTTGGCCTCTAAACAGGTATGGCACTCGCAAAAACCCACCACCTCGAGTACATGACTGCTCTCGGAGCTGTACAGTTGGCCTCTAAACAGGTATGGCACTCGCAAAAACCCACCACCTTGAGTACATGACTGCTCTTGGAGCTGTACAGTTGGCCTCTAAACAGGTATGGCACTCGCAAAAACCCACCACCTCGAGTACATGACTGCTCTCGGAGCTGTACAGTTGGCCTCCGTACAGATATGACACTCCCTTAAACCCACCACCTCGAGTACATGACTGCTCTCGGAGCTGTACAGTTGGCCTCCGTACAGGTATGACACTCCAAAAAAACCACCACCTTGAGTACATGACTGCTCTTGGAGCTGTACAGTTGGCCACCGTACAGGTATGACACTCCCTAAAACCCACCACCTTGAGTACATGACTGCTCTTGGAGCTGTACAGTTGGCCTTTATTCAGGTATGACACTCCCCAAAACCCACCACCTTGAGTACATGACTACTCTCGGAGCTGTACAGTTTGCCTCCATACAGGTATGACACTCGCTCAAACCCACCACATGGAGTACAGGACTGCTCTTGGAGCTGTACAGTTGGCCTCCATACAGGTATGACACTCCCTAAAACCTACCACCTCGAGTACATGACTGCTCTTGGAGCTGTACAGTTGGTCTCTATACAGCTATGACATGCCCTAAAACCCTCCACCTTGAGTACATGACTGCTCTTGGAGCTGCAATCGTGATACATCGGCTATCTCGGATTCCTCCGTAAGATAGGCCTCGTGGCTAACGGTCGCCATATTGCCGTGTATTACTACTTTACTACCCAAAAGGTTGTAAGTCTATTGTTATGAGGCTGTATACATGCGCGTTGAACTAGCGCCAAACTTTTTACCGAAACTTTGATATTAAGAGCACTATTAACGTTCATTTGTGTTGCATTTTGACCTATTATCCAAGTGATTTACTTTTCCATTATTATTTAATCACCCTATCATCCAATTTTTAAGATGAAATTACGGTGTTTACAAAACCAACCAAACCGAAAGTGAAACTGGATGCATTACGTTTCGCGATGTAAACATTAAATATGTGTTCAGTTTGAGAAAGCGAATCGATAATAGACGTTGGAATATGTATGCAATACAGGCTTTCATTGCCGATTGTATTTCTGGCTAAAAAATACATTTTATGACAGGTCATGTATAGAACGTTAAGCAAATAGTGACCATAAATCACTACAAATGTCTGGGTTGTTCATTAACCCATTTATGCCCAGTGGACTCTCCCATCCTTCTTAATTGGATCAATTTATTTCCAAAAGTAGGGGTGTCTGGTATATTTATTTCTATATTTAGAATATTTATTACAGAAATTTCTTTAAGCAAACAGCGCAGACCCAGATGAGACGCCGCATTATGCGGCGTCTCATCTGGGTCTACGCTGTTTGCAATGTCCTTTTTTTTAGGACGCTAGGCATGAATGGGTTAATATAATTAATGCACGTTTCTGATCTAATTGCCTGTATCTAGTTGTAATTACCATGATATTGATAAAATTAAAACGTTTTTTTCATAAATTAACATTACATGTTTTATTTTTATCATTTAGGGAATATATAACTGTATCATTATCATCATTAAACATTCTGAAAATGATCTAAATTATCATGATTACTTTAAAGTAGAATTTTTAAATTTTACTCATTATTTTTAATGAATTTGCACATTTGCTTGATTCAAAATAAAATGTATTCATAAGGGTTTCAGTTGTTAGTTTTAACCCATTTTTAGTTCGATTAAATTTAAAGTACTAACTACGTACATGTATGTGTAATGCTCTTGAGTTCGTTTCCTGGACCTAGAACCAGTACTTGGGTGTCTCTTGGAGATTTCTTAAGAATGCTCCCACACTGGGGATCAAACCAGTGACCTCCAGATCATTAGGTGGACACCACATCCATTACACATCAGCGACCTTTAATTAGTAAATTACTTTAGTATTGCAGCATTATATAATGTAATGTTGCTACATATTTTTGGAAAATGATTAATGTGCAGTACTAAATAAATCTAAATGCATACAATTTTAATTGTGTATATTGTGTGATTATTAGTTACAAATTCCCTTTTTACAGGTATACTGGATTATGAAAGACTGATAAACATAAAATTGACAACTCATCTCCCCAACGATACTTTGTGTGGCTCATTCTCAGAACAAACCCATAGTCAGTGAGAAAACTACAGTGTAAAAAGACCACTTGATTGTGACAATTATGGCTGACCAAGCAAATGTTATCATTTAAAATAAAGAAAACTTCCAGTTCAATATACATTTTATACCAATTATGACATTGGCCAACACAGAAAATAATTATAAGGTTGATTTTCCCAAAATTGACTGTTACAATTGGATACTGTTTTAAGCTTCACTCTACTTTGTCTGAAAATAAAAGTCCTAAATGATGTAATAGAAACATACATATTTAATTTTTAGTTTTACAAGGATATATATATACATACATATATTATAATATCTTTTTATCGATGGTCAATCAATTTAAGTTTAACTATACATGTGTATGCTTTGATTTTTTTCTATTGAAGCCAATTTAATATCCCATTAGATAGATAGATAATATCACAGCAGTATTCCTATTTTGTCTGCAAGTACTGCAGAAATCATGGATTATTATTTTACTGCGTCAGCCTTAATCTTTATATTATAATTGTTAAAACAGATTAAGATGTGCATTATACAATTGAGGATGCATCCAGATTAAAAAATGGTACATGTATAAATTAATAAAGAATCAATAACAATCAGAAACTGTGCATTTTTTTCTGTATTGTGTGAAAGGATTTAAAGTAATGATGTGTTTTTGAAATATGATTTATGTGAATTTGAATAAATATATACAATTTAGTGATTTTCTCAAACAAAAACTGTTAATTACATACTAAAGTATTCAGAATGTATTATTGTAATATTCATTCGAATTTTTTAGTGCAAAAAGCACTTTTCCCAAACATGAACACGGTTTCATTTTTTGAGTATTTAAACAAGAGGGCCATGATGGCCCTGTATCACTCCACTGCTAAAAAAAGGCTGAAACAAATTTCTCTGCATGTGCAAATACTTAAATATAGGCCCTATTTAAGCACATGTACACTTTTGTGACCTTCTGGGCTGGGTCAAATTTAACCCCAGGGGCATAATTTGAGCAAACTTTGTAGAGGACTACTATATCTCACTACATACAAAATGTGGTAGCCCTAGGTCCTAGAGTTAAGGACAAGAATATTTTTCAAGTTTTCAAAAAATAAGCAAGATATAAGCGTATATAATGTTCAATTTTGTGACCCGCGGGTCAAGATCAAATTTGACCCAAAGGGCATAATTTGAACAAACTTGGTAGAGGACTATATGATGTTATTGCATACCAAATTTGGTAGCCATAGTCCGAATGGTTTTTTACAAGAAGATTTTTAAAGATTACACAAAATAGGCGCTTTATAAGCGTTTATTCAGTTTTGTGACCTCCTGGGGCAGGGTCAAAGTTGACCCCAGAGGCATTATTTGAACAAATTTGGTAGAGGTTTATTAGATGTCACTACATACCAAATTTGGTAGCCCTAGGCCCAATGGTTATGGACAACAAGATTTTTAAAGTTTTCACAAAATAGGCCCCATATAAGCGTATGTTCAGTTTTGTGACCCCGGGCAGGGTCAAATTTGACCCAAGGGGCATAATTTGAACAAACTTGGTAGAGAACTATTACATGTCACTACATACCAAATTTGGTAGCCCTATGCCTTATGGTTAAGGACAAGAAGAGTTTTAAAATTTTCACAAAATAGGCACTATATAAGCATATAATTGATTTTGTGGCCCCCGGGGCAGGGTCAAATTTGACCCCTGGGGCATAATTTGAACAAACTTAGTAGAGGACTATACAATGTCACTACATACCAAATTGTGTAGCCCTAGGCCATATGGTTATGGACAAGAAGATTTTTGAAGTTTTCACAAAATAGGCCTTATATAAGCATATGTTCAATTCTGTGACCCTCGGGGCAGAGTCAAACTTGATCCCAGGGGCATAATTTGAAAAAAACTTGGTAGAGGACTATAAGATGCCACTACATACCAAATTTGGTAGCCCTAGGCCCAATGGTTATGGAGGAGAAGATTTGTAAAGTTTTTACAAAATATACCCTATATAAGCATATGTTCAATTTTGTGACCCCCGGGGCAGAGTCAAATTTGACCCCAGGGGCATAATTTGAACAAATTTGAAAAAGGTTTACCCCAGGAATATTCCTCAGAAATTTCATCAGAATTGGACCAGTAGTTTATGAGAAGATGTTTAAAGGAAAAGTTAATGCACGGACGCACGATGGACACAGGACCTTTGGCCAGTGGAGCTAAAAATCAAATTAAACATTTAGTTTTGATGTAAAATCAGTTTTTATATGCAAGTGTCTATTTCACTTATAAATTAAAACAGCATATTATACATTATTGAAAAGATTATTCCAAGCTTGATGTCATATTTCAACTTTGCATAGTGTAGTTAGTTGAACATTGTATTGAACTGTATGGGCAGCTATATTTTTTAATTTATGTATGTTGTATTATACAAAATGCATTATTTCTACCACAAGTAGACCATATAAGGCCTACTGCTACTAAATAGGCACTGGTATGAATTTGTTACTGCTTTTGATGCTCATACAAAACTTTAATTATTACTTCACTTTAGTATATTAAATATTTTCAAGTTTTTGTTCAACATTTTTTGCAAAAGAATGTCTTAATGCATTTGAAAATATACTTAATACAAACTAAAAATGCATTTTAACATACCTTTTTCCTGGTAAAGTGTATTTGGGATGATAAAAAATACACTTGAAGAGTATTAATGCTGGAAAAATGCTGGAAAAATGCAGAAAAAAATACATTTGTTTCTGTTAGAAGTGTGTCTGGTCTGCATTTTTAAGTGTATTAAATGCACATCAAATGCAGATAAATACAATGCCAATACTGTTACATGTATTGTAATGGACATAAAATGCACTTGTTCTTGTAATTAAATGCTTTAGTGAATGGAAATAACCTTTTATAACGTTTTAACAATTAATAATACCTTTTTATATAAATTTTCTTTTGAAATGTGACACTTAATTGATTTTTGCACCACTAGTAAGAGATATAATTTGTGCTCATAATGCTTTATCATTACACTATATAATATCATTTGTTGTATGAAAATTACCCGTAAAATTCATGTGAAAGCTCAAGAGATCAATAGCAGCGTGCTATACCCTGCTCCTTTTTACATGACTTGATGGTATTTAGTCCCCAATTCTACATGGCCAAGGGCAAATTAATGTGCAGATTTGACAAATAAGTCATAACTGGGATCCAATAGGCAGACTTTCATATTACTTGTATTTAATTTAAATCATGATCTGAATTGCTCTTTGGCAAATCTTCGTTGGTCACAGTATTCAACTGAATTTTGTTCACGTTGTAGTGATTATATTTTCAATATTTATCAGACAACATCTTTCTTCAAAAGTTTTACATGATTGCTTGGTTTATTTAGAAACATCAATGCATCATAACATAAAATGAAAAAATGTGTAATAGTAAAAATGGCCGCAAAAGAGCACTAGATTATATGCCTTAAATCTGAGACGTTATGTTGATGTATTGGAGTTTCTCATAAATAATGTGTTCCATAGTTGTATAATTGTATAGTCGCATGCATGAGTGTTGTCAATGTCACAATACCAATTAAATCCTATAATTTACTAAAACAATTTGAAGTTTGGTTTGTGCTTTTTTCAAGATCTGTTATATATAATTATTTATATATATATATATATATACATTGTTGAAAAGTTAACATGCAATAAGTTTACTGTAATTAAGTGACAAATAGTTTTACTGATTTGGTTGGATGCATATATGCAGATATATCATGGTTTGTGCAGAGGACAGTAGCAAAAACAAGAGCTGTCTCCGTAGGATGACATACGCCCCCGATAAACGCTTTGATAGAAGTTATGAGCATTTTTCAAAACCTAAACGCCGACCCTAAGTTCAAGGTCAAAGGGGTGTGTGTGTATGGGAAGGCCTTGTCCATATACACATGCATACCAAATATGAATGTTACATCTGAAGCGACATAGAAGTTATGAGCATTTTTTCGAAACCTAAATGCAAAGTGTGACGGATAGACAGATGGACAGTGCGATCACTATATGCCCTCCTTTGGGAGCATAAAAATGTGTTTCACATTGTTTTGGTAAATTAGTAATGTAGTTAAAAGAACAGAATCATCAATTATAAAGTTATTGATTATAAAGTGTTGCTGGCATATTTGCTGCATTCATCTAGCTATAAGAAGGTCCCTATTTTATCCCCACTGGCACTGAGCGAGGGTTCTCAAAATCTTTAAACAATATGAATAAGTACATATAGGGTCGAGAAAGCCTTGTTGATATGGGGGCTAAACACCTGAAATCAAAGCGACCCAGGTTAAAGGCTGAGGCAAAATAAATAAACAAGAGGCCGCATGAGCCTGCTATACTCTGAGACTGAACGAGTATTGTTTCTTCTCAGAAAACTGGCTTAAGTGTCTTACTAAGCTTTAGACTTTGAGTTTCAGTGCAATCTATCTAAAATAAATTGGTTAAATTAAATAATAATTTGTAAAAAATAAACATTCTGCACAAATTCAATTATTTACTTTACCTGTGTGCATGAATCATTTCAGACTTGATGGTTAGTGAACTATGTCAAAAGCACCATAGCTATGAAACACTTGTATTTTGAATATTGCAATGTTCCACAGAAATGATGCTGATGATAATTCTACCCGATCATGACACGAAAAATGATGAATTATTAGATTCTAAATTCCATTTCCACCAACAATTCGGTTATTCCACTACCAGTTCACATGCTTCGTACATAGTTGAAAATAACACTACAGTATTCCACTCAACAACCGTGACACATGTACTCAATTTTTCAACTTTTCGCAATTAAAATTGTCTTCTACTGTTATTGTTGTTGTTGTACTTTTGAAAGTAGTTCGAAAGATGGCGACTATTAACCCAGAGATTGATTTATGAAATAAATCGTCTGCTGATCCAGAGTGTTGGAGCTGTACAGTTGGCCTCTATACAGGTATGACACTTCCTAAAACCCACCACCTCGAGTACATGACTGCTCTCGGAGCTGTACAGTTGGCATCTATAAACGTATGACACTCGCTAAAACCCACTTTCTATATTACATGACTGCTCTTGGAGCTGTATAGTTGGCCTCCATAAAGGTATGACACTCGCTAAAACCCACTACCTTGAGTACATGACTGCTCTTGGAGCTGTACAGTTGGCCTTCATACAGGTATTACACTCCCTAAAACCCACCACCTTGAGTACGTGACTGCTCTTCGAGCTGGATCAGTACTTGCTTACCCTACAGGCTCATGGCACAGTGTTTGACCAGGCAAACTTTCTCATGTGCTACTTCAAGTGTAGGGTCGCCATAGCAACCAGGCAGGCGGGCGACAAGAAACGTGAGGGTAATACTGATATTTTCCATCATTTTTAGATGTGAGCGTTAGCGAGAAACTAATGTGGATGCAGTTTTGCAAGTCAGTCTGCTGTTAGCTACGCTAGGAACGATAACCACTGCCTGTGTCTTCTGTTGGCTACGCTAGAAGCGATAACCACTGCCTGTATATATATCACCACTGGTACATTGCAGACAGTCTGTATGTTATCAATAGTGTTTAAGAGCTTGTGCGACGATATTGGCCAGTCTAGTGTTTATAACAGCTTGTGCGACGATGTTGGCCAGTTTATCATTGAAATCTGTATTGGCTGCTTTCAGAGAAAACGGAGCTTAATGCTGCATTAAAAGTATTGGATTCACATAACACAACATGTTAATCATTCTAGTCGTGTTATTCTTTAGCAAGGCAACCAAAATTCTACAGATGGTTGCCATTGCAGCAACCAATTGTGAAAAAAGAGACGTAGTGTTGTTATTTTGTCTAAGTTATCTCTATAACAAAAATATGAGGATAAACACTTCACACACATCTCGATCTGTGCTTAAGACACACTCTTTATAAATTTGATTGGGTTGTGTTCATTTCAAACTTGCGATACAAAAACCTATAACATAATTTAAAACAAGAGCACCGCCTTGCGGGTGCAGACCGCTCATCTATTTTCTTTTTAAAGGTGAAGGGACTCTCATTTTCAATCACAAAGGAGGGAGGGGTGGAGTGAAGAGGGGTGCATTGTGTGGGGGTGTGGACATTTATTACATTATCTTCCAAAAATGCGAAAAAAAGGAAAAAAAATCGGGGGGGGGGGTGGGGGTTGGGGGTGGGGGTGGGGATTCTTGGCAGCAATGGTTGGACGGTATTTAAAACATAAAATAATCTAAATAAATAGTTTTTTTTAACCGTTAAAAAATATAATTGGGGGGTAGAGGTGGGGGGGGGTATAGTGTGAGGGTGTGGTGGTAATTTGTGAGATGATCTTAAAAAAAATAAAAAAAAATAGGGGGGAGGGGGGATTCGGGGGGGGGGGCACGGGCGATGGTTTGGGTGGAGTCTATTGTGGTATGTCAGGTAAGAGTAGTTTTGTCAAAGTATCAATCAAATCTAATCAGGCCATCCTTAAAAAATTGTTTGTTTGGCATAACCCGACCCAGGTAAATTTGGGTGGGTAGGTAGGTAGGGATTTTTATTTTTTTTAAGTTTTTTTTTTCTGAAAATTGAACGCCGACATATACCAAACTTAAAGTTAATTATCAAATAAAGCTCCAAGTCTTCTGCCTCATGAAAGGAATTGGTAAATATTTTTCTGCACCGTCCATATCACCGCACGTTTATTCGTAAGTCTATTTTTGTATAAAGAACATCGAAAATATAATATAATCAACACAAAATACTTTATCTGAAAACGAGAGTCCGAACAATTGTACGCATTTTGCACATGAAAATGTGCATATCGTTTGACTACAGAAAATAAAAACAAGTAATCTAGCAAATACGTAATTAATATACCGGTACTATATGGTTTAAATATTACTTTACAATAGCATAGTTTGTGAGTAAAAAAGAACAAAGTAATTATAACATTTTAATTTCAATCAAGAACAGAAAGGTGTAACATCTTCGACATGTAACTAATTATTAAGTTATCATCCTTTAATTCAGATCGATCGATGGTAGAAAGTTGATAAGTGATCAGCTTAAATAAAATGTATTGAGTGTTACGCTTATTTTCATTTGCTTATTTTTTTATACGACCTTTGCCATCGGCCATTATATTGCAGGCAGACGACAGTTTCAACTGTGTATTCCATTATTTGCGCATTAATTACCCAATATTACCCCATAGCGAACTCAATTTTGATTGGCCAGCTACCATATGCGCTTTAAAACTTTCACGGAAACAAAGAGAAAAAAATAGTTTAAAATAAACAATCCGGATTAAAATGGCGGATGTTTTCAATGAAATTTAACACGATTATAGCATATTCGCAAATTATATTTTTCTTGAGCCAAATTCGCTATATTTTCGCAAATTGCAAACGACCGTGCGAGCCCTGTAATAGTGAGCATTTATTCCAATAATAACATGTTGCCAATGTTGTGCTGTCGTTCGCCATTTGAGCCATCTGCGCCATTTGCAAAAATATTGAGAATTTGGCTCAAGAAAAATCTAAATTGCGAAAATTCGAAAATCTAGTAAAATGTCGTTGAAAACATCCGCCATTTTAATCCGGACTAGTTTTCTATATTTGTCTCTTTGTTTCAATGAAAGTGTTCGCAATTCGAACAATTAACAAACCCCAGTCTGTACCCGATTAGACATCGCTAGACCTGACCTTATTTTTATTGAAGTGCACGTGGTAGCTGGCCAATCAACATTGAGCTCGCTTTCACATGACATGACGTTGTCGAATGAAACGTGAGAAAGGGTGGAGCAATCGGATAATATTGGGTCATTTATAAGCAGATGTTGTATAATTTGAATACACATTTAATATCGCAGTCTGCCTTCGAAATAGCGGCCGGTCGCTAGAGATAAACAAATGAAACAAAAACGTGACAATACCCGTCAATAAATATTTCTAGGCTGACCACTTTTTATCTTTCTTCCGAATATTTACCGATCTGAATTAAAGAGTGATAATTAAATAATTAGTTATATGGCGATAATATTACACATCTCTGCCGATTGCCGAATTAAATTGAACAGTAATAATTAATCAATGTGTTTTTTACTCCCAAACTATTCTGAACGACAGCAGCGTATTTTAATTAAAAGGATACGAGAAAAACAGGAGCGGTTGGTATTAAAAGTCTTATTAATCGCATATGCATATGTTAAATAAATAGGCGACTTAAATAAATACCGGTACGCGTTTTGTTCATTGCTATTCTAGATATTCTCAGGGGTGTCAATTGTCCCAAATTTGAAATCCGGAAAATTAAGCCGAGAGTCTGAGGCCTTAGGATAAAGGGAAGAGAGGCCCCCCCCCCCCCCGAGCCCTAGCTTATTGTTCTTTTTGTATAGTCTTTCTAGGTGCAATTTCTGGTGAGTACAATGCGAAATATTATAAACCAAACCATCCGTAACACCGCATGTGTATTTGTCATTCTAAACAAATGATATTAAGAACTTCAAAATTAAATTAAAATCGACAAACCATACCGTATCCGAAAACGACTGTCCGAAAACATGTCCCGATACATCATTTGCAAATGAAATAAAATATGCATATCTTTTGACTGCAAAAAATGAAAACCAGTAACCAGTAACCTAGCAAATACGCAGTCAATATATAATTTGATTAACATATTGTTTTAAAATATGATATTGCAGTGCTTTACTTTGTTACTGCTCATGTCAGTGCCAGCCGCTTATCAGATATCAATAAATTAAATCGGTACCAAGCGCAAATGTCCGAAATGCCGACGATGCTATAACAATATTCGTTCTGAAATGATCCCGCACTAAAAGAATTTTGTCCCTACCCCCACCCCCCTTAAACAAACTCATCGAATTTACATTCACCTCAAAATCAACCCTGGACGAATTTACATTCACCTCAAAATCAACCCTGGACGGCTCAAATCCGGATTTCCGGAATAATCCGGAAAATTGACACCCCTGTATTCTTGAAAGAGCATTCAATTAAATGACGCAAATAACCGGAAAGGATAAAAAGCGGAAAGGCAAAATTTAGCGGAAAGAATTTTCGGCGAGGAAAAAAAAACTTTTTCTTTGAAAGTGACAAAAAAAAATTTAGTCGGGCCGATTTTAGTGGGTCGGTCGGGTTATGCCAAACAAAAGAATTTTTAAGGATGGCCTCATAAATAAAAAAGTTATGGCAATTTTACCAAAATTTAATAATTTGACCTTGAGAGTCAAGGTCATTCAAAGGTCAAGGTAAAATTCAACTTGCCAGGTACAGTAACCTCATGATAGCATGAAAGTATTTGATGTTTGAAAGCAATAGCCTTGATACTTAAGAAGTAAAGTGGATCGAAACACAAAATTTAACCATATATTCAAAGTTACTAAGTCAAAAAAGGGCCATAATTCCGTAAAAATGACATCCAGAGTTATGCAACTTGTCCTTTTACTGAACCCTTATGATAGTTTGCGAGTGTTCCAAGCATGAACGCAATATCTATGATACTTTAGCGGTAAAGTGGACCAAAGCACAAAACTTAACCAAATTTCAATTTTCTAAGTTTAAAGGGCCCATAATTCCGTCCAAATGCCAGTCAGAGTTACATAACTTTGCCTGCACAGTCCCCTTACGATAGTTAATAAGTGTTGCAAGTATGAAAGCAATAGCTTTGATACTGTAGGAATAAAGTGGACCTAAACACAAAACATAACCAAATTTTCAATTTTCTAAGTATAAAAAGGGCACATAATTCTGTGAAAATGCCAGTCAGAGTTACATTACTTTGCCTGCACAGTCCCCTTATGATAGTTAGTAAGTGTTGCAAGTATGAAAGCAATAGCTTTGATACTAAAGGAATAAAATGGACCTAAACACAAAACTTAACCAAAATTTTCAATTTTCTACGTATAAAAAGGGCACATAATTCTGTCAAAATGCAGGCCAGAGTTATCTTACTTTGCCTGCCCAGTCCCCTCATGATAGTAAGTAAGTGTACCAAGTTCGAATGCAATAGCTTTGATACTTTCTGAAAAAAGTGGACCTAAACGCAAAACTTAACCAAATTTTTCAATTTTCTAAGAATAAAAAGGGCACATAATTCAGTCAAAATGCACGCCAGAGTTATCTAACTTTGCCTGCCCAGTCACCTCATGATAGTAAGTAAGTGTACCAAGTTTGAATGCAATAGCATTGATACTTTCTGAGAAAAGTGGACCTAAACGCAAAACTTAACCGGACGCCAACGCCGACGCCGACGCCAAGGTGATGACAATAGCTCATAATTTTTTTTTCAAAAAATAGATGAGCTAAAAACTGAGTTGCGTCTAAGATTATACAATAGCGAGTAGACTGCATTCCAATTTTCAAAGACTTGTTCTGTGACATTCAGTACATACATTTCCAAAAAGAGTTTTATTTGTATCTAAACCGTATGCTCCATAGTAGAAACACGCGCTTTTCATTAATCCATACTAATTATATGACGTCCGTCGTTAATTCGATTGTTATTTGTCATTTTCGCTGGGCATCGTTATTTTTTATTGTCATATTGGATCACGTTAACACCAAGTGTGCAACGAACGTAAATTCGTATATGTCCGACTACTTTCGCGAACCAATAGTGAAGTATGATGTCGTTCGGACAGACGCTGCGTTAACGTTTTGAATCACTTCTGGAATTTATCGATGCAGATTGTTACGAAATTCAACGAATTATGTCCGGAAATATCATAATTCGGTAATAGCGAAATAATGTAGTTGTGAAAACTGGAAGAGGATTACACTCTTTTAAAGCAAAAATCGCCAGCCAGTAACGCCGACGATTTTGCATTTCACCGTCGGCCTTTTAAAATGTTCGTCGGCAATGGCCGACCGGCTTTCGCCATGTCTGTTAACTTCACATGTGCATTGGCATTGGACAGTAGATGACCGCTATTGAAATTGGGATCAGGTCAAAGGTTAAGGTCACTATCACACTTAAGTGTAAAAAATGTTGCCGATTGGCTTGATACTTCACATGTGCATTGGCCTTGGACAATAGATTATCCATATTGAAATTGGGGTCACTAGGTCAAAGGTCAAGTCACTGTTACACATTAAAAGCAAAATCATTTCCGATCAATAGCTCGTCAACTGATTCCTAAATTGGCTTGATATTTCCCATGTGCATTGGTTCGGACAGTAGATGACCCCTATTGAAATTGTGGTCACTATGTCAAAGGTCAATGTCACTGTTACACACTAAGTGTGAACACATTCCCGATCAATAACTCGTCAACTGATTCACCGACTGGCTTGATACTCCCCATGTGCATTTGCCTTGGACAGATGATGACCCTTATTGAAATTAGGGTCACTAGGTCAAAGATCAAGGTAACAGTTACACACAACGTGTGAAATCGTTTCCGATCAATGACTCACCGATTGGCTTGATACTTCTAATGTGCATGTGCCTTTGACAGTAGATAACCCCTATTGAAATTGGGGTCACTAGGTCAAGGTCACTGTCACAATAAGTGTAACATTGTTTCCAATCAAAAACTCATCTACGAATTACCGATTGGCTTGTAACTTCACATGCGCATTGGCCTGGACAGTAGATGACCCCTATTGAAATTTGGGTCACTAGTTGTAAGCCCTGTTGTGGGGGCATATGTCTCCGACCGCGGAACTTTTGTTTATTATTCAAATGATAACTTTTAGATGAAGGATGTTCAAGGGGATAGTTGTTTTTAATGTACCATTGGACATAAAAGGCTCTTCATTAATTTGAAAAACCTAAGAAAATAAGTACATTTTATTTTACTCTTGTCCTTTGTATCTTCTGCTGTTTTTGAAATATCAGTAGGTCACATAAACATTTTGTCATAAATTCTTACAAACATACAATTTCTGTAACATATTTTAAGCTTTCTATCTGTGGAAAACCCATTACTTTGTGACCATTCTAGCATACATATAACTGATTTCCCATATTTGAGGTTCGCTATCCTGTGGAACACTCTTTACTTTGTGACCATTCTAACATACATAAAACTGGTTTCCTATATTTTAGGTTCGCTATCCTGTGGAACACTCTTTACTGCATAACCATTCTTACATACATATAACTGATTTGCCATATTTGAGGTTTGTTATCCTGTAAAACACTCTTTACTGCATAACCATTCTTACATACATAAAACTGATTTGCCATATTTGAGGTTTGTTATCCTGTAAAACACTCTTTACTGCATAACCATTCTTACATACATATAACTGATTTGCCATATTTGAGGTTTGTTATCCTGTAAAACACTCTTTACTGCATAACCATTCTTACATACATATAACTGATTTCCCATATTTGAGGTTTGCTATCCTGTAAAACACTCTTTACTGCATAACCATTCTTACATACATATAACTGATTTCCCATATTTGAGGTTTGTTATCCTGTGGAACACTCTTTACTTTGTGACCATTCTAACATACATAAAACTGGTTTCCCATATTTTAGGTTCGCTATCCTGTAAAACACTCTTTACTGCATAACCATTCTTACATACATATAACTGATTTGTCATATTTGAAGTTCGCTGTCGTGTAAAACACTCTTTACTGCATAACCATTCTTACATACATAAAACTGATTTCCCATATTTGAGGTTTGCTATCCTGTAAAAGACTCTTTACTGCATGACCATTCTTACATACACATAATTGATTTCTCATAATTGAAGTTCGCTATCCTGTAGAACACATTTTACTGCATGACTATTCTAACATATAAACTGATTTCCAATATTTAAGGCTTGCTATCCTGCGTGAACAGTCTTAACCGTGTGACAGAGTTGTATCAGAACTGTGAGGCATTCCTGCATGTAAAGAACCCCGTGTATCTACAGGCACGACTGTACCATGAACTGTGATTCACAACCGAGAGAAATAGATGTTCACACCAGAACAGACAGATCGACCAGCAGTACCCGACACTTTCTCTCATTTCTGTCAATGTAATTTGAATATTTCACATACATGTATTGTTAATGTAATCGAAATACACTTCAACACCGTTATTTCGAACACCCATAATCCGAAGTCACCGTTATTTCGAAGTATTTTTCGGGTCCCGATATTGGTTCTTCTTTGTTTAATGTAAAATTTCATTGTTAATCCGAACTTCGTTAAACCGAAGAAATCGTTAATTCGAAGTTATTCAGTCGGTCCCAACACTATAATTCGCACCTTAGTAACAATCTTTAATCCGAAGTCAAAAGTGCAAAATACTGAGCGTAATTTTACACCTTTGTCGTGGCTCGTCAAAAGCCGATAATTACACCTTTGTCGTCTGCGCGAACGCCGGTGTTCAGAGAGACATCGCGTATTAGTTAAAAAATGTTAATTAATGTCCGAAAATGTATTTATATGTATGTATGTCTGATAATTTGTGCTATTCATTATATTTTATATGTTCTGTAATAAGACAAAAATAAAAACAAGAAAAATAATCGTTTTATTCCTCCGTTTGTTACAAGTGGAAATCTATTTCTATTGTCATGTGAACATTTCATTAATAGCTTTCAATGACATGTGAACAACTTTGTGAATGCTGCAAATTTACTTAATTAGGATTTTATAAGCAAAAACACTAAAGCATTTAACATAATTATTATTAAGCAGCTCTAAAACCAATGAAGGACAGTAATAAAACTATTTGTATTATGTGATAATACACTGTTACAATACAATTTGTTGAATAAATAAACAGATTATTCAAATACAGTTATTTATTCTGACTCTTAACGCCAAGCATTAAAATGTAAGCAATTCAAAAAATATACTGTAAACCCATAAATATGAGTCTTCAAAATCTTGTGGCCCTTTTAAATTAAAAAAGTTTCAATCTTGTGAAGCTGTAAACTTTGCTTTTTGAGCATATACTTGCTCCCAGCGTCTCACTTTATGAAAACACATAAAATAATAAATATTTGATAAGCAACCTTCGTCAAATGGATTGAACTCATTTTCCAGGTATTTTAAATACGTGATTCTTTCCCTCGATGAAGCCTCCCAGGTGGTTTGTCCATTGATCATCAGGTATGTGTGGAAAGCAAGCAGCCCTAAAACTACGGGGCCGCTTATGACAAGGATGATTGCTAATAAAAATAGCACCAGGTTCGTATGAAACCATTCTGTCCAACTCTTTTTGGTCACAAAACTGTCCCTGAAAAAGCAAAATTAAAACATATCTAAACGCTAAACTGTCTGTCAATGAAATATATGTTAATATCACTTGTATGATTACAAAATTTGGAAGTTGAACATTTGAAGTACACTTGCATTCATGTACGAGAGATCACACACTTCTAACCATAAGCTGTTTTGGCTACTGATTTTGCTAATGAAGAGTTGTACAATCATTTTAAGGGTCGAGTGCTAGACTGTTGTTTCTGCCTTCTATATGATAACAGATGGTTTTACACTCAATTATCAAACAAGAGGGCCATGATGGCCCAGAATCGCTCACCTGACTAACCTTGCTACATCAACTTAAATTCTATCACACCCATATACAATCCCAAGTTAGATTTCATAAATTAATACATTCTGACAAAATTTCATTAAGACGTGATGAAAGCTGTGAACTCTTTCATCTACACAAGATTTACTAGAATTGGCCTGTTGACCTATTTTGACCCCAGATGACCCATTTACGATCCAAAATCAGATATTATCAAGATAAACATTCTGACCATATTTCATTAAAATCAGATGAAAACTATGACCTCTATTGTCTAGACAACTTTTTTCTATGATTTGACCTAGTGACCTAGTGTTTGACCCCAGATGACCCAAATACAATCCCAACTCAGATGTCATCAAGATTAACATTCTGGCCAAAGTTTGAATGAAAACTGTGACCTGTACTGTCTACACAAGTTTTTTTTAACTTTGACCTAGTGACCTAGTTTTTGACCTTAGATGACCCAAAGACGCTATCAATCCAGCTTTTAACAAGAAAAACATTCTGACCATATTTAATTAAGATCAGATTAAAACTGTGAACTCTATTGTCTACACAAGGTTTTATTATGATGACCCAAAGACGATCCCAATCCAGATTTTATCAAGATAAACATTCTGACCGAATTTCATAAAGATTGGATAAAAACTGTGACCTCTGTTGTCTACAAAAGTTTTTTTCATTATTTGACCTAGTGACCTAGTTTTTGACCCCAGATGATCCAAATACAATCCCAACCCAGATTTCAACAAGATAAACATTCTGACCAAATTTTATAAAGACTGGATGAAAACTGTGACCTCTACTGTCTACACAAACAAATTGTTGACGGACGCTCACACGCACGCACGCACAACGGACGCCGGACATCACACGGTCACATAATGACGACAAGAATGTCCACAAGATCAGTGTTGCATTTTCAGAAATGTTTCAAGTTATCATGTAGTCACTATGTTAACAGGGGCGGCTACAAAAGTCTATTTGAGTAGTTTCACTTTAGAACATATTTTTTTAGCTTGATGCATCGATAGCCAAGGCTTATTGACACTTTAAAAGTCCATTTCCTGGTTAGAGCCAGTACTTGGTGTTTTGGGGAAATCTAAAGAACAATTCCACATTGAGGATTGAACCTGTGACCTAGGCGGACACCATATTCACTATGCCATGGTAACCTTAGTCTTCCTTTCACGACCAAGGGGGTGATTTTGGGGAGGGAAATACCAAACCACCCATATTGGGGAGCCATGTCTTCATTATTTGACAGATCCATTTAAGTTAAGGGGACCATCATTTGACAGGAGAAATCTCACACTTGATAACTCAGCAGTAGTCTTAACAGGAATTTGTAATGATACATACCACAATATCACAAACGTCCACACGATGAGAACCGCTGTTACAAGCAGGAACCACCAAAAGTACTTGTGGTTTCGTTCCCCAACGCATGCCTCCAGCCACGGACAATGGTGATCGTAGCGTCGCACACAGAGTCGACAGTCCTCACAGTGCTTGGCGCGTAGCGGCGGCTGACAGGAATGGATGAAATAAAAATAAATCATAGATGAAATACAATAAATCATAGATCAATTACAAAATAAAATATAGATGAAATAGAATGAATCATGGATGAAATAGAATAAATCATTGATGAAATAGAATAAATCATTGATGTAATGAACCATAGATGAAAATGAATTTGTAATAGATAAAGTAGAGTTAATCAGAGATGAAATAATATAAATAAAAATTGACATAGAATAACTCATAGATGACATTGAATTAATCATAGATGAAATAGAATAAACCATAAATGAAAAAGAATAAATCAAAGATTTAATCAAGCAATGCATAGATGAAATGGAATAAATAATATACAAAATAAAATAAATCACAGATGAAATAGAACAAGTCATATACGAAGTAGAGTAAATCAGAGACAAAAAAATAAAATACTAGTATCACTTTTTACAGCGAATAACATATATTTAGAGTATAAATAAATCTCATAACATAGAAGCAATGGAGCCATTCCTTAAATCAAAGAAACAAGTTAACATATGTATAGTTAGGGTATGTTTCACATAAAAGCACACATTGATGGGACAGACATAGGTGATTTTGTATGCCTTATTCATTAGGGGTGGGGTATAACAAATTATGGCTATTTCAACATTATTAACTCCTTGAGATAGTAAAAAAAAGACTGAAATTGCCGTCTTAACATTAAATGATAAATCCTATAATTAGCCGTAGTGAAGTAAATAAATATAAAAAAACAAGATGTGTTTGTGAAACACTATGTCCCCATATATTTGACCTTTAACCTTGAAGGAATACCTTGACCTTTCACCACTCAAAATGCGCAGTTCCATGAGATACACATGCATGCTAAATATCAAGTTGCTATCTTCAATATTGCAAAAGTGTACATTAAATAAGCAATTTTGACCCATATATTTGACCTTTGACCTTGAAGGATGACCTTGACCTTTCACCACTCAAAATGTGCAGCTCCATGAGATACACATCCATGCCAAATATGAAGTTGCTATCTTCAATATTGCAAAAGTTATGACAAATGTTAAAGTTTGACGCAAACAAACAAACACACAAACAAAGCAACAAACCAACAGACAGGGCAAAAACAATATGTCCCCCACTATAGTGGTGGGGGACATATAAAATATTTTTAAGATTGTATCCAAAATCCTGCATTTAAAATGAGACTGCCAGTGTTAACTTAAAAAAAAAATTATTTGATACAATGACCTAGAGTTTTTCTTTCAAAAATCAATATCCTCCAAAATAGTTGATAAATATTAATGATTGATATAGGTTTTATGCTGATTTGACAAAATGAACGCATTCTGCTAGAGGTAGCTGCAAATACCAACACTGTAAAGACATAATGACAACCAATGTTCACCTGTATTTCACAGTAATCACAAAATCTGTATTTGTATCTGTGACGCTTATCCAGGGGTTGAGCATCTTGTGTCAGGCATGTCTCTACCTCTGACATATCACTCTCCATCTCCAAGCAATGGTCCTGTCCACCTGTCTGAAAGAAGCAACTACATGTAGCTAAAACCAAACCGTTTGTTCATCAATTGATCTTAGAAACAAATGATCTTCACACTTCATATGCAGCATCACTATTGGGCAGACATGGGTATATTTCAGGTTGGTCAAAACAATTTTCAGGCAGTTCTTTTATTTGAAATATTATTTTTATAAATCGTCATCGAACTATTAAAAATTTCTGTGTCACTTCACAGGCACTAATGATCTCAACAGAATCCCTACAGTATTAGCATAAGCTTATTTGCACATTCCTCTTTAAAGGGGCCTTTTCACGGTTTGGTATATTGACAAACTTTAAAAACTAGGCCTAAGCGTTCTTGAGTTATCATCCGGAAACCATCTAGTGCACGGACCGACCAACAGACCGACATGTGCAAAACAATATACCCCCTCTTCTTCGAAGGGGGGCATAAAAATGTTTCAGATTTGCACATTTTCCTTTTATAGTCATGATATTTGTGATTTAAAACCCTGAAAATTATAAAGCGTTGCAACGCAAAACCATTGTAAAATTTTGAGAGTTCTGTTGTGGTCTTTATATTTTGGGATACTAAGATGATTGCCCATATAAGGTATAAAACAGATGACACATTGTATGAGCACGGATGGCCGAGTGGTCTTAGAATAGATAGAGTTTAACTTCGGGGATCAGTAGTTCGAGCCCAGTTGAAGGTTACTTTTTTTCTTTCTTTAATTTTATTCTTGGTTTTAACATGAGCATTTTAGATCCAATGTTTACATTTATCAATATAAAGCATTTAATGACAAACTTCAATACATGCAAAATCTGTGAAAACTGAAAAGATCCCTTTCATGAGTTTTCAGTGCGTTATATCCCCTTTAATAAACATTTGTTTCCACACAATAAACCCATACACTGACAAGGGGGATCATCCCACAGTTTGACTGATATTCAGACAACTTTAAAAACTTAATCAACCTCTTCAAACCAAGCCAAATTTCAATGCAATATTACTATTGAACAGTCTTAATAGCATGTATGTCAACAACAAAAATGTGATGCTAAAACCTATTTAATTTAGACATATTTTTTTTTTCTGTGCTCCATGGGATCAATGTACCATGCATTTTCTCCCATTTTCTAGAATGTTTTCTCAAAATGTGTACTGTTTATTTCTCCAAAACCTCTTAAAACACTAAACGCCATTTATCTAGCGATTATGAAATTGATAGAATAGTCTAGAATGTTATAGAAGGAAAATGCGGAATGTGAGTGACACTTCATCAGGTTTTAGAATAATAATTCTTAGTAAACCTGCCAATAACTTTAAAAATAGACGCATAAAAAATATTTGCTTACATTCCTTACAGAAATGTTATTACCATGATACATGTACATGTATATTATGCGCTGAATTTGTATATATATGATCTAAAAATAATTTTAAAAACAGTGGGGGGGCAGTATGTCTGATATATTTTGTCCGTACTTACTGTTTTCAACTTTTGTTTAGGTACATATCCGGGGTCAGTGAAGCAAGTTACGAAGTAAAGTACAAGAGACACAGCCAGTAGGCAGCAAAACAGGACTCCATAGATTGGGTCCTGCAGGTCAATTAAGGCATGGTGAAGAACTGAAAACAACATACTTCATAATATTAATTAGCTACGCTCTGTGAAAAGGGGGTTAAATGCATGTAGATTGATCATTTTATATATAAAATATATACAATTCACTATGCATGCACAATTTGCTTTCCGCAGGGTTTACCATGTGACGATGATGATCAATCTACTGGCGTTATTTATAGTTAGCTGGTAGTTACCTGGTACATGTACCTGTACCCAGTGTTACCCAGCTAGAAAAATCCCCGACCATACTGGGGTTCGAACCCGGGACCTCCCGGTTCCAAATCAGGCAGACACTCTACTGCGTCGCTATAAAAGCTAGCTCATATAGCAAGGCAGTATAAGTTCTCCTTACACCGAACCCTGCTACACCAGTAAAATTTATTACCGAACATACTAATAATATGAAAACTTTACAACTTTTTCAAGTAATGTAATATACCAGTCATGATATTTTAATCAATATCAACTAATAATTGTTAAAAAAATACGGTATTTTAGAACTTTTCTTTTTTTGTGGTTGAAGGTCCTTTAAAGATTGGGCTGTTATAAAATAATAATATATTCAATAATGAATCAAACACTTCATCTGCAGATTTTGTTGTGCTTCTTGTTCATGTATCTCACTGGTTTACTATATTTAGAGGCTTAGTTGTGATGCGGAACGTAACAGCAGCTGTCACCAGCCCAGCTTTCACAAAAACAACACAAAACAAGAATAATTACCCATTACCTGTGTCTTTCCATAAAAGAACGCTCATAATTCCCATGCATATTCCTGTGTGTATAATTCTAACAATCATTGTAAAACCAAATTAACGCTTGCAACTATTCCCTTGAGAAGTTGAGTTTTAACTGGTCTTAAAAAATGTCTTTATACTCCATAAGCGTCTACGCGATAAACAACTGTTACTGATTTTAGTATGATATAGTTCATGACAGCATCCCCCATCACCAATATTTATTTTTATTTGACTATACTGATTTTATATGTATAGAGATAACACAAGATTTAGAAAGACAAAACCAATTATGTCAATTTATTTTGGTTGTTGTTTTACAGTTTAAGTCCTTCTCATACAGACGCTGTGATATTTCCCGTCAGGTTAGAAACCAGTAAATCCTACAACCGAAGTCGATATGCTGGTTCCTTCAATTTGCCCTTTGATCCAACGATGTTTATCTTCTACTTCTACTTGATGCTTCCTACAGTCAATTACCGACTATGACAGGAAGGCGTCTGTCGGAGGACAGAGAATGTTAAAAGTCACGTGTTAAAAATATATATACAGTATGTACATGGAGGTGATGTTAATTGACATACAAAATAAAATGGTGACGAACAGTTTAAAGTTATTACATTGACTACTGATTAAAGTATAAAAACAAGAAACTTATATTTATTTCGGGACACCGGCCAGGCCTGCAGTAAACTGACTGAGGCTGGTGCTGATCTTAACGTTGTATGGCAGGTCATTCCAATACCTGATTGTCCTTAGGAAAAAAGAATTTTGATGATAAGTTGTTCTAGAGAAGGGTACCAAGAAGTTGTAAATGTTTTGTTGTTGTAAGATGTTGGTGGTCTACATAGATTAGATGATGTTCAATTATATAAAGTAGTGTCAAGGATGAGTTTATTCTTCTCTGTTCTAGAGTTTGCCAGTTTAGTGTCTTTATCATATGTGAAACGCTACTGGTGTAATGGTAGTCATTTAACACATAACGGGCTGCTGATCTTTGCACTTTTTCTATTTGATATGTCAGATTTTTCTACCATGGATGCCAAATTGAGGAACAATATTTCAGTTGCGGTCTGACATATGTTTTGTATGCTGTTTCTTTTATTTGTTTGTTATTTATTTTGACATTTCTCTTGATAAATTTTAATGTGTTAGTAGCTTTAGATGTTATGTTTTTTATATGCGTTTTCCAGTTGAGATCATTGCTTATAGTTAGTCCGAGATATTTTGCTTTTTCTGTTGTTTTAAGTTCTATATTATGAAGTTTATAAGGGAAACTAATTATCTTTTTCTTTTTCGTTATTCTTATTACTTCACACTTATCAGGATTAAATTCCATGGACCAGTTATCTTCCCATTTTTCTAGTTTGTGTAGGCCATTTTGGAGTGTGTAACAATCATTTTCTTTATTAATGGTTTATTGATAGATCTTTGAATGATCAGATAGTGAAGCGTATAACGTACTAACATTGATTCTCGCTTTTCTTTATTTTTCATTCTGCGATTATGATGATAGATTTTTTGCTCCAAAATATGTGAAAATAATTCTTAAAACCAAAAATAGTGTACCACGTGGCATTTAATAAGGATTTCGACATTGCAATAACATTATTAGCAGTTGTCTGCGGAATAAAGGTATTAAAGGAATATGTATTATCCAGAAACATAATTAGGGGGTGGGGAATTGTGCTACAATCCGCCTATACATTTCAGAACTGGTAACAATGTTCTTCTATTCCGTTTCGGATCTTTTTTGTTGTTGTTGTTAATGAGAAATTTGACCATGCTATTTTACTTCTTTGGCAATACAAATTCATTGAGTTTCACGTGAGAATGTACAAACAATTCAAATAAAAGATTGTTAAATAAGACATCTACTTACCACACCAAGAGAAGCCACTGCGTGCATATTTACTGATGGTCATGCACTAGCAACTACTCATATTCGCAAAATGAAACTTCAGCTGCACCAATAGGCGATAAAAATTGTATAACATGCGGTCCTTTCTTAACCCTTTGCATGCTGGGAACTTTGTCGTCTGCTAAAATGTCGTCTGTTGAATTTCTAAAATTAGCATTTTCTTCGATTTTTTTTCAAAGAATACTATCAGAAAAGCAAACAGTTTGGATCCAGATGAGACGCCACGTTCTGTGGCGTCTCATCTGGATCCAAACTGTTTGCAAAGGCCTTTAAAATTCGGTTCCCGCACTGAAAGAGTTAATGGCAAGTAAGCAATTGTCAAACAGATCGACACAAAACAAATGAACTAAACAAGAATCACAAATACACATCAAACACTCACAAATGAATAAAATAATTGAGCAGTCAAATGGTGATTTAAATAAAATGTATCACCTTTATTTCTTACTTTTTGCAATAGTGAGGCTATGAGGTTAATTTTCATTCACACGATAATTTTTTGTGAATAAACATAGGCTATGTGTGAGGTTTGGCGCTCCATAAAGCCGGTTTGAAGTGCCAAACTTGTGTATTACAGTTTCAAGGTAAAGTGAATCCATGCAGTTGTGTTCACTGTTTTGAGGAGTGTTTGTTGCTCACTGTGCTGTATTTCATTCCTTTGTGCTGTGTTACCCAGTTATATAAGGTATGTTTTCATTATAAAGTAACCTTTATTAAGGGTTTATCGTGATGATGCAATATTGAATGCCAAGAGATATCACCTGTTATGAAATCTCGACACGTTCTTCATTTTAGGCTAGTGACAAATTGCACAAAAAAAACATTCTTACGACAACAGTTACCAACACCATAAACGCGTTAAGCGCTTTGGCACGATCAATGCATAGTGGGTTTAAACCATAAGGCATGGGACAACTGACATCTGGCCCATGATGGATCATACAAAAGGGACAATACTAATTTAATAACATATCAATTATACTAGATGTAGAAATATACCAGAATTATTCCAGCTGTTGTTAACAATAACAGATTTGTGAACTCATTATCGGACGTCTATTGTTGTTGCAAGTTTTTTTTATACTTAATTTGCAGTCGAATTTAATTTATTCATTTATTTATTTATTTGTTTATTTTTATATCTATATAATATTTATATTATTTTAATATCTATATTATATTTATATTAATAAATAAATATATAAAAAATAAAATAATTATTTAATTAATTAATATATTTATTAATATTTAATTAATTTATTATTAATATTACATAACTAAAAAATGAATTAATACATGAATAAATAAATAATTTATTTATTCATAAAATTCATTCATCGAATGAATAAATTTTTGATTGATTGATTGGTTTATTTATTCATTTATTGTTTAGCGGGGGATGCGGTATGTTAGGGGGATGCTTGGAATGGGTGATGTAAACTTTCTTGAGCACATAGTTTCAAATACTCATCATCTGACGCATGTCTCAGGCCCATTGACACAATTCCTTCTGACATATAAGGGCCATCATATTGTATCCGGATGTTTATTGTTGAGAGGATGAAACGCTACTTAAGATTCCTCCAGACACTTATTATATCGGTTGTATTACATTAAAGACACAGTGTCCGCATTGCATAAATTCTGTCTACAAAAATTCTAACATTTCAGCAGAATTGCCGTGTGAAAAAAACCCAGCTCATATACAAAGTGGTGAACATTTTTTGTTTAGTTATTTTCAAATTGTATAATAAGTTATGATGTCACAGTATGAACAAGATCGGATGGACGTACACATGCACGTACACTTAACTATTATGAAAGAGTTATCGAACCGCAAACGGCCTCGACAACAATATGTTGGAGCGAATTTCCAATTTCAGTGAATAACCGATTCTATAGCATGCCGTTATTTTGGAGAGGCTTGAAACAGCGTTCCCTGCTTGTGAGTCAATAGCTGAAAAGCTGGTTGATAATCCTTCATTAACGAACATTATCTTATTGGAAAACTGGGCTTAATTCATTAACGTAAAGTGGCCTCCCATATTAGCATGTGCAGTCCACATATGCTTATCAGGGACGACACTTTCCGCCTACACTGGATTTTGTTTAAGCGAGACCTCCTTAAAGGCGGACTGCACAGGCTAATCTGGGACGATACTTTAAACACACGAATAAAACCCAGTTTTTCCCCCAGACCGAAGCTCCTTTATGACCGCCCAGTCGTGTAGCGGTTTATAATCCTATCTAAACAGCCACTCCGATATATTGCCCATGTGCGAACACACATTGTGGTATGTTATTATTTTTTTAAACTCCCACTGTTGTTGATCATTTATATGTTGACGACCACATTATTCATTTGCGGACACAATAGTATATGGTTCATATGTGGGCATGCTCTATAATATTTCATCTTTATTTACACACACTATATGATATTTTATGCATATGCGGGAATCTACTATGATATATAATTTATATGTTGACATCCACTATATTAAATGTGGACACCCACTATGATATATTATTATTATTATGTAGACAAATACTATGTAAAATGATTCATATGTGAACACCCATTATGATGCGTTATTTGTATGTGAACATCCGTTATGGTATAAAGTAATTTGTGGACACACAAAATCATATGGTTTATAACTCATATATGGACTAACACTATAACATTTAATTTATATGTGGACAACCACTATGATCATATAACATTCTCATGTATTGGAACACTCATGGATGTTCATCATTAACATCGGTTATGATTCATCACATATGTCACAATATCAATTAAAGGTTAGCACACGTACCATAAGCGAACATCTAAATAGGTTCGAAAGAATTTAGGCTGAGCATGGTCGCCTGTACATTGACTATGACCAGTTGATTTTGCATGCATGCAGTGGACGTTTTTTATTCCTTTTTTATTTTATTTTAATGAAATGTAAAGCCACCAATGACAGTGAATTATTTATGTTACATGTCATTCAGCTATTATTCTATTTAATTCAATTATATACATAGACGATCGAGAATAAAAAGTATAGCGTTGGAGTAAAATGCTCATATTATTCTGTTTGATTCTAAACCAATGCAAACAGATCGCCATTGGTCCTCGCGGTCGCAACCACGTCTCAAACGGTAATTGTGACTGTTTGAAATAACAAAACGTACTGTGTTTTATAAGCAATTAAAATTCGATCAAATGAAAGTAATTTTAAGACATGGAAGAGAAAGGGGAAATCGAATTACCAAAAGGATGACTAACAGAGCTCTGCTTTTGTTCTCTTAGTATTCCAGAATTTGAACACGGATCAAATGGATTGGAAAACATTTAGCTGAAAATTAAAACTAAAACGTTTTGAGATGTGATCGAGTATTGATGTATTCATGTATTAAAAACAATATTATAAAGTTGATTTTTTTATTTAACCTTACGATTTTTCAATATGCGTTTAGAAGAAAAATCATAGAATTTGAACAAATGTATCATGATAGGCAATGCCATGTGTAAAGCGATGAAACTTTGTACATTGTGAATAAAATATGACCTATTGCGATGCTAATAATACAGTCAGAAAATGCGTGTCTCAATACAAAATCGGAATGGATTTTAAAGGGGCCTTTTCACGTTTTGGTAAATTGACAAAACTAAAAAAAAATTGTTTCAGATTCGCAAATTTTCGCATTAGTTATGATATTTGTGAGGAAACAGGAATACTGAACATTTACCATGCTCTCAAACATCCATCACATGCATCTTTTGACGATTTAAAAACCTGAAAATTATAAAGCGTTGCAACGCCAAACGATTGAATAATTTGGAGAGTTCTGGTGTTGTCGTTATATTTTCTGAAACTACGAGGATTGTTTTTATAAAGTATTAAATACATCACTCTTTGTATGATCACGATTGGCCGAGTGGTCTAAGTGGTAAACTCCAGGGGTCAGTGTTTCGAACCCAGTTGATGGTTATTTTTTTCATTTTCAAAATTTTATTTTTGTATTTTTACTGGAGCCTTTTAGACACATGGTTTACATTTATAAATATATAAATTTAATGACAAACTTCAATACACGAGAAAATTTGGGAATATGCCCCTTTAAACATTTTTAAAGCGTTTTAAACCAATGAACAGATGGCGAAAATCATGTGTATTCCCAGACGGTTTCCCGCGGCGACGTAAACTGCTGGTTTTAATAAATTATATACTTCATGGCGCTTATGAAAGAAACTGTACAATTAGTACCAATAGGGCCACAAAAAGAACATTTCTTACAATAATTTAAGATGAAACGTACTTTTCTTTTGCCGAAAGACATAAACATTACTTGAACAGGCTTGAGTTGCTGGGTAAGCGTTGATCAGCGAGGTATAACGGCCTGCTTAAACATATATTCAATAAAAGCAGAACGTGAATATATGGTGAACAGGTTGAAAAATGACCTTTAAACAGGGCCCATCAGAGGAGCAAGGCAAGTCATTTGAATGGCATTTCCCAGCGGTAAACTCTCTGCCCCACCTTTGAACTGCTTTAAACAAACGACGTCTTATCAGCTCGAGACAGACTTCATTCATTCGCAGGAAACGCGGTATTTATGAATGTTGATTTCCGAGTTATCAATGGGTCATTCAAACTCATCTGGAGGGGCTGTTACAAAAAACTAAATACATGTTATCCTTTAACTTGAGATGCATGTATAGGATAGTTACTTTTAGCATACATATATTCGTTATGTATTTTTATAATGCTACATACATATTTCAATTTGTGTGCATACCTAAAACTGACGGTTGATGAAAACAAAATCATACTGCGCTCAAATTGGGAAACCATGGTATTTTTGTATATATATTTTTTACATATTTTAAGGCCGTTTACACGATACACTTACGTTGAATAATATGATTTATAGTATTGTAGGTTGTTGTTGGATAAAGATGAAATATACACGACGTGAACAATCAGCTGCACCAGCAGGAGAGAAACCGTATAATACACTGTGGTCCTTTACTTATGGTGCGGAACCAATTGCCAAATAACGTATCACGAGACAAACATTATACCAAAACACACCAACACGACCCACACAATCGGACAAAACTCAGGTCAACGTTTTTGAATAATTTTCTCGCATGAAGGTTATGTAACATTCATATATATATGCGAGCATGCAACGACAACTCTGCTGGGAGATTGCGTCTTGGAACGGTCAATCTAAAGCATTTGTGGTTTATACCGGTTTATAGGAGCCTAAACGTACACATTTCGACAAGAATAATTAATTATAAAAAAAGTAAACATCATAACATCACGATTCAAATTTAAAAGCAATTAAAGAGAATACATTTAACTTTAACTACCATCTTTTCACGCTTTGGTAAATTGACAAAATTGAAAAAAGTTGTTTCAGATTCGCAAATTTTCGTTTTAGTTATGATATTTGTGAGGAAACAGTAATACTGAACATTTACCATGGTCTAATATAGCCATTATATGCATCTTTTGACGATTTTAAAACCTAAAAGTTATAAAGCGTTGCAACGCGGAACGATTGAATAATTTGGAGAGTTCTGTTTTTGTCGTTAAATTTTGTGAAACTACGAAGATTGCTTATATAAAGTATAAAATACGTCCATTATGTGTACTTGGCGAAATAGCTCAGTAGGCTAAAGCGTTTTTACTTTAGGACTCTGGCATGACTCCAGGGGTCACTGGTTCGAAACCTGGTCCGGGCAATGTTCTTTTCCTTTTTTTAATTTTATTCTTGATTTTTTACTGGAGCTTTTACGATCCAATGTTTACATTTATCGATATAAAGCTTTCAATGAATAAGTTAAAAAATGCCAAAATCTGTGAAAAGGCCCCTTTAACTTCTCAATAGATATATAAAGAACACTAGGACCGTTACTGTCATAGCGTTTGATATGCTCGACACGAACCGATTCACCGCTCAAATTGTTTGTCCAGGGCCTGGGCAATTTAACACTGTATTGCCTATAACAGTTTTGCATGTTAGTAGTAAGTATACAATTATATATTACCATTTATAAATATTTAAACTATGCATTTAAAATTAACCAATTTATGCCTAGCCTTTAGAAAAAAAGGCTTTGGCAAACAGCGTAGACTCAGATGAGACGTCGCATGATGCGGCGTCTCATCAGAGTCTGCGCTGTTTGCTTAAAAGGATTTATGTAAAAAATATTCTAAATATGGAAATACAGATACTCAATTCTATCTCTAATTTTGGAAATAAATTGATCTAATTTAGAAGGATGGGAGAGTCCACTAGGCAAAAATTGGTAAAGCTCAAATGCATAAGATCGCAAGCATGAGCAGATTTTACTTTGATATGTCATAACACAGTTTTAATTGCCTCGATTTTGTATATAATAAAATAGATCATTACTTTGTTCTTACTTTGCTCATAAAATAACGTGCGTATTCGTGACTATTTGATCTGACTCGGCATCTCTACCGAAAACCCATCCAAAAAGCAATACAAATTGGCAAAATTAACTAGAACAAAGGGATTTTGTCGAACGTAATATTTCATACACAATTAACCATTGTTTTAGGGACCTAAATAAGTGTATCGAATAGTGGACTTTTTGAAGACAATAACAAACATCTGGCCCAATTTTGTTGAATATTCTTAAGTCAGATTTCATATGATTAGCCCAGGCTCTTTTTTTCAAATTGCAATAACAGGAGGAAATCAAATAATAGTTACAAATCTTGTGAGAAAATTACATGAAACAATATTTATTATTTTATACAACCTGATTAACTTAAAAAGAATAGTAAGATTAAATAAAATATAAAGCGAATTTAGACAGTTATTCTGTAAGCAGGCTAAACCATTTCTTAAAAATCGGGACTAGGGCCCCGTATCACAAAGCAACTTACATAAATCTGTGTGTTAGGTACATATTAATAGGAATAGCTATAACATTGTATAAGATAACCAAGTTTACTGGAGTAAACTATATGAATTTGACGGCACTGTAAATTGCGTTTAACATTATGTAAGTGCAGAATCAGCAATCTATTAAAAAAAAATATTCCTAAGGTTAAGAATTACCCATGCAGCTTAGTGAAACGGGGCCCTAATATGTTTTTTTGTTGAACGACCCTCCGCCCACCAGCATCCGACACGTGACGCCTTATCTGAATAGAAATATATATATGCCAACACCTCCTCGCAGCGTGAAACAAAACATTCAAGTCTGAAAGAAACCGAACACACTGAGCTTGCTCTATGAATGAAACTCTGATTTCACGCTGAGTGAATAAATATTTGTGCCGACTAATAGGTTGTGTGGAACAGATTAACTTTGCAAGGCGGAAAAATGACTTTGCTAGCATTTATAGTTGTGTGTTTGTGTGTGGCTATTGGAGCTTCGGAAAATATTAACTATATCATTCTTCCACCAAATCCATTACCACCCGTAAGTATTTAGTTTATATGGTTCCTCTGGGGTAAATACAAATTAACGTCGTGCAATTATAATGTTAATAATAATAAGTAAATAACAGTATTACTTATTCTGCTTATACTTTAGCAATCAAAACAACAACTTCATTTTACATATCTAGCATGTTTTTGTTAATGTTGCTTCTTCTATAGTGGCTTCTTTTACTACAGAAACAACAAATACAACAAAAACAACGACTACTACTGCTACTACTACTACTACTACTACTACTACTTCTTCTACTACTACTACTTCTACTACAACTATTGCTACTACTTCCACTACTTAACTACTTCTATTTCTTCTACTGCTGCTGCTACTACTACTACTACTACTACTACTACTACTACTACTACTACTAATACTACTACTACTACTACTACTACTACTACTACTACTACTACTACTACTACTACTACTACTACTACTACTACTACTTCTACTACTACTACTACTACTACTACTACTACTACTACTACTACTACTACTACTACCACTTCTACTACTACTACTACTACTACTACTACTACTACTACTACTACTACTACTACTACTACTACTACTACTACTACTACTACTACTACTACTACTACTACTACTACTACTTCTACTACTACTTCTACTACTACTACCACCACTTATTATTTTTATAATACTGCTACTGCTACTACTACTTTTACCACTACAACTACGTCTACTACTAATACTTCTTCTACTGATACAACTACTAAACAATACAACAACTAAACACTCACACACTTCTACACTTTGAAATGGACATGAACAAATTACAGTGGAAACCCTCTACACCGGAATTCTCTCTATACCGGAATCCTATATAAACCGGACAAATTGTCCGGTCCCATTTGCTACATGCAAACAAACACAACACGTAACCAATGGGATATTTGACAGAACCGACAGTATCGGTATACCACCACAGCTGCAACAAACCAGCACACTAATAAGCATCTCAACAACAACACCATAGCACTACCACCAACATCATAACCACCGACTGGTACTTATTCGCAACCACGACCAGTTCTCCCGCTACCGTCAGCATCACTTACACCGCCACCACTTTATCTTTTGAAGCCATCACCACAATTTCTACCACAACTGATATTATTAGACCATTAACTGTTATAATTAAACTCGGTCAGACGGACTGGCATCACCAACATACCTCACCGATGAGCAAATGTTGTGGTGCCTCACCTGTTTATTTTCAAGATTAAGATCTTCCCACGTCTACAAACACATCATTGTACTCGCGCATTTGATATAAAACAGATGTTACAGAGCAATAATGGAGCTTTGTTTCAAATTATAACCTTAGTAGTCTAAATCGGTATAAACCGGTCAAATGTTGCACATGCCGTCTTTATACCTCAGTCACAAATAGACACCGATCACCGTCCGATCAGCGGCCGACGTATTTTTCCGCTCATCGGGCTTGCGACCGGCCGATGATTGCACGGAAACCGGACCAATTTGTAGCATCGGGCGGCGTCCGGATTAATTTTAAGTCTCACTTAAAATTTAACCCGACGTCGAGCCCGGGAAGGAATCGAGTTGAGATCGAAACAAGATCGGACGATCAACGCACGGGTATCGCCCGGCGATCGTCCGACATCGAATTCGTTGGACGCGTATCGGCAAAAGTAAAGGTATTTTCAAGAGGAATATACATCGGGCGGCGACCGTCTGATTGCCGGAGGGCCTCCGCACGATGCCCGACGGACGCCGGACGATGCTCGTTATGATACACGTACAATAAATCCGATGTCGGGCGCACACCGGGCGATAACCGTTCGTTGATCGTCCGATCTTTTTTCGATCTCAACTTCGATTCCTTCCTGGGCCCCATGTCGGGTAAAACAAACTGTGATATAAAAATTTAATCCGGACGCCGCCCGATGTTACAAAATGACCAGATGTGCGTGTGATCATCTGCCGGCGCCAGCCCGATGAGCGGAAAAAACGTCGGCCGCTGATCGGACGGTGATCAGTGTCTATTTGTGACTGAGGCTTTAAACTGTGTCACTCATCTTACGGCGGACGGCTCCGACGTGTCCAGTCTTCCCGATGCCTGGAGATCAGACACATCGGCCGGCGACCGGATTATTTGTGACTGAGGCATAATAATAGTGCACTTGCGAGAATTTGAAAACCGTCCGCTTTCATTTTTTACTATTTAGGTTACGATACAATACGTTACTTTTTCCGATATAAATACGCTTGACCGTGTTTTGTTCAGCTAGTTCGATACAAAAATTGTTTAAAATAAGTTTATAAAACTATTATAGCGTGAAAAGTACGATATACATTCGATACATAGACCTTCCATACACATAAATTTGTTAAAACGACGGCGTCCTATATGATATTGGACGTTTACTCATTGTTTTCATTGATTCTAGTTGTTTCCCTTCAATAGCTTACAGTTTTCTTAGCTGTGCAGCGTTTTAACCCACTTATGCCTAGTGGACTCTCCGATCCTTCTAAATTGGATCCATTTATTTCCAAAATTAGGGATGTCTAGTATATGTATTTCTATATTTAGAATATTTCTTACAGAAATTTCTTTAAGCAAACAGAGCAGACTAGGTCTACGCTGTTTGACAAGGCCTTTTTCTAGACGCTAGGCATACATGGGATAATTTGATCTCGTTCTGGGGAAACGGGGTTAACCCTTTGCATGCTGGGAAATTTGTCATCTGCTAAAATGTCGTCTGCTGAATTTCTAAAATTAGCCATTTCTTCGATTTTTTATCAAAGAATACTATCAGAATAGCAGACAGTTTGGATCCTGATGAGACGCCATGTTCTGTAGCGTCTCATCTGGATCCAAACTGTTTGCAAAGGCCTTCAAAACTTAAAGGGTTAAATACATGTGCGTAAAATTTCGTCCCAGATTTACCTGTGCAGTCCACACAGGCTAGTCAAGGACAATACGTTCCATATGAATTGGATTTTTTTTTAGAAGAGACTCTCCTTTAACGGAAAATACCCAAAACAGCTGAAACTACTAATCCTTATGGTCTATAAAATCACCACAATTCAGGAAAACAATCTTCTTATCCGTGCGTACCATGTTGACCTATTTCATGTACCAATGGTTATTACACTAGTGTGATTTTGAAAGGATTTGATCAGGTCAACTGCACGGTGCCTATACCACGTGACTTTTTAAGATCTGTGTGGGGACTAAAATGTCAACAAAAGCGCGATGAAGGTAAGATTTTTATGGATATTTTTTTTAATATGTCATCATTTTCAATGGGATAAAGTGGAGAGCCCGCTCATTCATGAGAGCTTTCTTTAGGTATCATGATTTTATAAAAACAAATAAGTATTTTTTCAGTAAAGTGCAACCGCGCGTTTGAACGGTAAGAAAAAGGTAGGATCAGTGTGGGGACATTATTTTATTTTGACACAGAAACATCACTTCTGGTGAAATAAAGCAATAAACTTAATGGGCGGAGCTTACACTATATCATTTTGCATTCATTTTCAGTTTTCTGTTATATATTTACGAAACAAAATTCAAGGTAAATATTCTTACAGTAATATGATCTGTGTGGTATACGTTTTTAGAAGGATCTGTGTGGTATACTGTTTATAAGTTTTTCAGTTCTATTCAGTTGCTTAAAAAATGCTTGTCAACAATGTATTTAAAACTGGATTTTTAAATGCGATAGCAAGTAAAACACATAACGGCTATACACTACGCTTGCACCGCTTGTTGAACTAATACATAATTATGATATACAGGCATGCTATACAATCCCCATCATAAAATTAAAATCTTACGCTGGAGCATCTTAAATTGATGACAATGCCATGCATACCTTAAATAGGTGTACACTTTATGTTATTGTATTAAATTCCATTTTTATTTTGGCACCAAACACTACTGTCACGTGAAGTAATGTATTCTATATATTATTTTAGATATTATATTTGCTTTAAGGTATGGCCCAATGCTCCGAATGCGGAAAAATGTTGAAGACCAGAGCTGGATTATTGCGCCACATTAGGAGATACGCTAACTCTGGAAACTATTACTGCTGTGGGAAACCATTTCAGGTAAGATGAAATACCTTAAAAATAGTTACATTTGTATACAGTTATACTAACAAACAGATGAACGGATTTTCGTGAAACAGTACAAATATACAATATATCTCATCTCTCAGGTTATCATACATTTTGAAATATCTCAATAATCGTCAAATCGTTGGTAATTTAAAAAAAAATAACGAACGCGTGTCTTCTGATACTAACATTTTTGAAATAGCGAGTTTACGCATTGAAATGTCACGTGATTAAAATAGCTTTTTTTCTTCTTACGATGCCTTCAATCTTAGAAGGCTTCAAAGAACGAAGGACCCCACGATGTGTGTACAGTGCGGCAGGAGCTTTTCGGACAAGTACCTACCTACCCGTGGCTCGAGAGAAAAGTGCAAAAAAGAGGGATTGTCGAACTGTTACCAGTGTGGGTTGGCAGTTAGGAGTGAGATTGACCTCAAAGAGCACGACAAGCCCCACATGCCTGACAAGTATTACATATATGAGGAGTGTTTCAAACGTACAGTCGCAAAACAAACCTCTCTCGACACGTGAGCACTTCACATAAATCATAATAGTTTACAGTTTGTCTGTGTAACTTGAATATCGTTTTACGTTATTTTATTCGTTATTTTATTTTAACTCTCCTTTTCAATATTTTTTTTAAGTTATCCGAATTTGATTAGTTTTTGTGTTTCGTTAAGTTCGTTTGTGTGTTTCTTTTGAAATTATTGTCAAATAATTGTGCAATAAGTTGGATTTACGTTATTCATTAATGAATCGCATCTGTGATTTGTATTATCTAATCTGTGATTCTTTATTAACTATAACTTGATTAAAGTTGTGCGATGTTTTTTCGTTGATTTTAATTTTAAATACCGCTGTCTGAAGCTAGTTTGATAATCATAAGCAGCCAGGGTTTCTAAAAAGTAGTGATTTTCACGATTGCTTTACATTATTAACTGCCTGCTTATACTTATTCTAGGCCGTGGTAATTGACAATAAACAATGTAGGCGATGAGGTTGAGTATACAATTCAATACTCCTTAATTTAGTCGAAATACGTCTTGACATTCTTCACAGCTGCATCCCACCACAACACAAGAGGAGAATCGTACATATATAATCATTTAATATAATAGTTATTCATTTACTTTTTATATTCTCTTCAAAATAATTAACACTAAATATAAGCATACACTTGTTACACTGAATACAATGTCATAATTTATAACATGACATTATACAAACACATGGCGCATGATTGTAAATATCTATACTATGTAATAAACTAATGCAACAATATAAATTCCATAAATGAAAATAACACACACAAACACACACATATATAATATATATATATGTTTCTACAATGACCATTATTTTGTTTTTAGGAAATCGTGCCGGTTATTTTCAACTTTAAATAACAACAAAATAGAAAATAATGTCGAAAATGTATGATTTGTTTGGTCGTTTAAAGTTTCTTCACAATGATGCAAGGCACTTTGAAATCCATGATAAACCAATACGTCTGGTGGATTCAGTTTTATCAGTTTTTATTTCACATTTGATTTTAAAACATGCATATTACTCAGGAAAGAACATGCCTTTGCTTTTTTTCAACCTGTGTAATATTTGACACAATCTCTATTGCAGAATTTGTGTTCGAATTAAATTTTCAATTGTGTTCGTCTATCCCCATTCTTATTGTTGGCAACAGTTTATGTCAGGCTATCGTTTCGTCTCGCCCGCACCCAACTTACTCCTAGTGTCCCCTTCTGTATAGCATTTCTGTCTCGTGAAACTGTTTCCTCTTTTTTCTTCCCTTATCTCTTTCCGCTCACTAGTGTCAAATATGTGATTACTGAAAAGAATCATTTTTTAATGATAATAATAGATCTACTACTACTACTATTACTTCTTCTTCTTCTACTACTACTACTACTACTACTACTACTACTACTACTACTACTACTACTACTACTACTACTACATGTACTTCTACTACTACTTCTACTACTACTACTACTACTAATAGTAGTAGTAGAAGTAGTAATAGTAGTAGTAGTAATTGCTGTATTGAAATTATTGAAATTAAATATATAAAAAATATTTTGTCGTCATTATTTCAATTTATCCGTGAATTGTAGAAACACGGATACCACACAGATCCTTCTAAACACGTATACCACCCAGATCATATTACTGTAAGAATATTTTTCTTGAATTGTGTTTCGTAAACATATTACATAAACCTGAAAATGAATGCAAAATAATATAGTGTAAGCTCCGCCCATACCGTTTATTGATTAATTGCACCAGAGGTGATGTTTCTGTATCAAAATAAAATAATGCCCCCACACTGATCCTACGTTTTTCTAACCCTTCAAACGCGCGGTTGCACTTTACTGAAAAAATACTTATTTGTTTTAAAAAATCATGATACCTATAGAAAGCTATCATGAATGAGCGGGCTCTCCACTTTATCCCCTTCAAAATGGTGACATATTAAAAAAAATATCCATAAAAATCTTACTTTCGTCGCGCTTTTGTTGACATTTTAGTCCCCACACAGATCTTAAAAAGTCACGTGGTATAGGCACCGTGAACTGGTTTCATTCCAAACGTAAGTGAGGTTATCCGAAATCTTTTTAATCAAATTACACCGAAATGTGCTATCGATTTTATGAAAAACTGGAATGAAATTATCAATGGTTCATAAAATGGTCAGACTTCTTTGCAGCTACGTTTTAGATATACATGTAATGGGTTTTCGGTAGATTTGGAGAAACGGATAACCAATTTTCCGGATAAGATTTATTAAAGTAGTGCAAATACTGTAAATTCATCATTATTCACGGGGCATTAATTTTCGTCCATTTCGTGGGTTAATTTGCGTCTATATCGTGGGTGAATTTTCGTCTGTTTCGTGGGTTGACTGACGAATTTAACACGAACACATCCGAAAATCACCAACACATATTCATATTTTTTTCCAAAATCAGAAATGCACAAAATAAAGGGTCCACGAATTTTTTTTATTTTTTTTTCATGCCGACGAATATAAATGACATCACATTATAAAATCTCGTTGACAGGAAGCACCCACGTGCACCTCCTACAGCGGCCTGTGCCACCTCGCATACAACCTGACGGATAACGGAAACAGCTACCAAGTGTACCACAGCGAGCAAGAGATTTGCCGCTGCCCTGGTGGAAAGCAATGTGAGACGGACTGGTCCAAATCTTCTAGTTCCATGACACGGACCTTCACAAATGGAGGTGACCTCTGCTTTTTATTTTATGCTGGGTATTGAAATGACGAGAATATTTTAATGTTTAGGAAAACTATCGTATAAGTAAATGAAACGGATCGTCAACGATTCCGGACTGAATTGTGAAATGACGTATCGCGTCGTAACGAGCTCCTTTATATTTTACAATATGAAATCTTCTTTCATGATGGCCATATGATTCGGATGATCATCTGGATATCGGATGAGATTTTATATCGCATTGCAATTGTCCGTAAGGTCGCACTACCGTTCATCCAAGATGTGTGAACACTCGCATACTCGTGCATCAATCTGCATGGTGTATTTTCCTCCAATTGTGACAAACCGTTAAAGATTATTGACATGTAGATGTTCTAAAGAACGACGATTTAACCCTTTGCATGCTGGGAAATTTGTCGTCTGCTAAAATGTCGTCTGCTGAATTTCAAAAATTAGCATTTTCTTCGATTTTTTTTTCAAAGAATATTATCAGAATAGCAAACAGTTTGGATCCTGATGAGACGCCACGTTTTGTGGCGTCTCATCTGGATCCAAACTGTTTGCAAAGGCCTTCAAAATTTGGTTCCCGCAGTGAAAGGGTTAACTTCCAATATTTAAATACAGAATATACATAAATAACCTGCTTTTCTTATCTGCAATGGCTACTCTATTTTTACGACACAATAACATTTGTTTTATCTACAATATGAGGGCCGTGTCCCTTTAACGGTACGTAACTATTCCTCTTGATCAGTCTTAAAGGAACAATAACATGCGTAATTTTATTGTGAATTCGAACGGTTTTATCGATATTTAACTAAAACTTGTTTCTGGATCCCGGCAGGCCAAGAGGTGGAGGTGAAGATCAGTTACTGCAAACTGCGTCAGCCGGACACCATATGCAGGATCAACGAGCCTGCGCTCGTGACACGTGGTCGGGGCGCGTTCACGTTCGAAATCGTGTCCGACTTCAGGTAAGAAAAGAATAGCAAAACGAGTTAGACGGCTGTGATTGATTGTGATTGTATATATCTATGAGATCAGTTATAGAATTGTGGGTTTGTATCTTTTGGACCACTTATAGATATATGGGATTGAACAATGGGACCAGTTATAGAATTATTTGATTGCATCTATGGGACAAGTAATATGATTAAGGAGATTGCATCTATGGGACCAATTATAGAATTATGAGATTGTATCCATGGGGAAAGACCCGAAAGTTATAGAATTATGTGATTGTATATATGAGAAAAGTTATAGAATTATGGGATTGCATCCATGGGACAGGTTATAGAATTATGGGATTGTATCTATGGGACCAATTATAAAATTGTGAGATTGTATTCATGGGAAAAGTTATAGAATTGTGTGATTGTGTCTATGAGAAAAGTTATAGAATCTTTGGATTGTATCTTTGGGACCAGTTCTAGAAATATGGGATCGCATCTATGGGGCAAGTTAAAGAATAATGTCATAACGTATATGGGACAAATTATCGAATTATTGGATGCATATATGGAACCGGTTGTAGAATTAATGGATTGAATCTATGCGAATAGTGATAGAATGAAAAGGGATTGCATCTTCTGGACCAGTTTTAGAATTATGTGATTTTATATAAGGAACCAGAAATAGAATTATGGGATAGCATATATCGTACCAGTTATAGAATTAAGAGATGACATATATTGGACCAGTTATATAATTATGGGATAGCATATATCATTATGGAGGCAGTTATAGATTTAAGGGATTGTATACATGGGGCCAGTAATTGAATCATGGGATTATTAAAAAAAGCAGCGTACCGAGTTAAACATATGTACTGCGATTCCTTTTAAAAGACGGCTCCCAATAAAAAGTATTTATATAAGGAATATTTCCGAACTTACGAGTGAATTGCTCAGCCACAGTTGTACACTTAAAAGAACCAACGGTAATTTGCCATCGATACCATTTTTCGTTTCTCATAGAAAACTAAGCAATGTGTGGCTAAACGTTTTTCAAATATCCAACATTTTGACAAAGACGTTTAATTTGCGGATACGTGGCTATTTTTCGCCATGTATTGTGTGTAAGATATCACAGATTACGCTTTTCTTAATGTCCCCAGTTGTCGCTGTTACCGGCCCCTGTTCGCCCATCGGTCATGGCGGGAGGGAGACTACGACTACATCGAGTACGCTTGTGGAAAGGTATGACAGTCACGTGTTAGGACAGTCATGTGGTTGGGCGGTCACGTGGTAGGGCAGTCACTCGGTAGGCAGTCGCGTGTTAGCACAGTCACGTGGTAGGACAGTCACGTGGTAGGACAGTCGCGTGGTAGGAAAGTCACTATGTGTGACAGTTACGTAGCATGCTAGTCTCTTCGTAAGATTGTAGCGTGGCAGAACTGTCACGTGGTAGGTTTGCCGCGTTGTTGGGCTGTATCGCGGGAAGAATGTCACGTGGTGGCGCAATTATGTGGAAGTACTCTCACGTGGTCGGGCTGCAGCGTAGTAAGACTGTCAAGTCGTAGTGCAGTCACATGGTAGTGCAGTCACATGGTAGTGCAGTCACATGGTAGTGCAGTCACACGGTAGTGCAGTCACATGGTAGTGCAGTCACATGGTAGTGCAGTCACATGGTAGTGCAGTCACATGGTAGTGCAGTCACATGGTAGTGCAGTCACATGGTAGTGCAGTCACATTGTAGTGCATTAAGGTGGTAGGGCCGTCTCGTGCTAGGACAGCCTTATGGTAGGGGAGTCACTTAGGGATGAAGTCACGTTGTGGATCGGTTACGAGTAAGATATACCGGTAAGTATCATGTTCATGTGTTTGTGATGTTCTACATTTCATCACTGATATCAAATATTGTATTCGAATATAAAAATAATTTTGTTAAACTGATTATGACTTTCGTGTTTACAGCCTCGGTGCGGAATGAACCGCCTGCCGTCTTCGGAATGTACTACAATCACATGGAACGGGGCGCCGGATATGCTGAACCACACGTACGTGTGCCGCTGTCGCCGCGGCGAGGAATGCACTTCTGGCCTTCTGCCGACGGCCGAAAAAACGACCGTCGTCCGCAGCTGCGAGAGAGTGCCCACGTCTACCACCATTGAACGCCGTCGACGGCGAAGTATCCTGAGGAAACTTGGCAGTGGAGATAATGCGTACCCTTGAATGTCCGCCGCTGACAACCGGGTTTGGATTGTCTCCCATTTCTGCTAACAATTTTGAGCCGCTTTGGCGCGATCTGACGGTGTACAAAGTTGTTATGTCTATATATGTAATGATGAGGCTCTTTCCGTAGATGCAGTAGTGCGTTTTATGTTAGGTAAAATTATTAGCTATGTATCGTGAGTTAGTGGCTTACAACAAACCTTAGACGTTGGAACCTTAACCTTTGATGGAAAACGTTTTTCTTTTGAAGCGAATTTGTACTTCACGTTACTTCCAACATCGTAACCGTTCAAATGAAGGCCAGTAAGATCTTCTAAGAGACAAGTGTTGCAAGGGAGATGGTATGTGATGTGAAGATACTTTGCTACATTGTTAACATTTCGCTTGAAAATATACCCCCATTTCGGTTGATTAAAACTGTCCAGTATTATATGCTTAAACTATTGTTTTGTCATTTTTGTAAAGTATTATTCTTAATATATATTCGTCGAAGATGTTTGGTTTTTGATTAGGCTAGTCATGGACGACACTCTTCGCCTAAACTGGATTTTCGTTTAGGGGTGACTTTCGTTAAATAAAAAATTCCATGAAAGCGAAAAGTGTCTTCCATGTTTAGCCTGTGCGGACTTCACAGGCTGATCTGAGCTGACACTTTACGCATATGCAGATGCCCAGTTTTCCTATAACGAGGCTCAAATGACACTCTAACCTCATACAATGGCTATCTACTCTGATAAGCACACATGCAACCACTGTACATTATTAACATATGGTGCTCGCATATTTTGAACGCAGTACATTCAATTCATCAGCAACAAACATTTATTACACTCATTGTGCTTCTCTGCGCCTAAGGCAAATCAAAAGGTTTAGAAGGTAGGCATTTATGATACGAGGTTTCAGTTTACTCATTGAACATCAATAGACCATATATCCACTTAATGGCTATCAACATTCAACAGCTTTATTTCTTTTTATTCTTGCAACAAACTTATGTATTTAGATGCGCACAACCACTTTATGGTCATAGATTTCCTCAGCAACTTTGTTACTATAGGAAAAAGCAAACGCTTTGTCACGATAAATGCATGAAACATCTATATGACTGTATGTGCGTACAGGTTTTTAATAGAGATAAGACGTTGACTCAAGTTGCACGCAAACACGGTATGACTAGAGATACAGACAGTGACTATAGATGCACGCAAGTACGGTATTAATAGAGGTACAGGCAGTGACTTAAGATGCACGCAAACACGTTATTACTAGAGATACAGTCAGTGAATATAGATGAACACAAACACATCACTAGAGATACAGACAGTGACTAAAGATGTACGCAAACACGTTATTACTAGAGATACAGACAGTGACTAAAGATGTACGCAAACACGTTATTACTAGAGATACAGACAGTGAATAAAGATGCACGCATACACGGTATTAAGAGAGGTATAGACAGTGACTACAGATGCACGCAAACACGTTACTACTAGAGATACAGACAGTGACTATAGATGCACGCAATAACGTTATTACTAGAGATACAGACAGTGACTAAAGATGTACGCAAACACGTTATTACTAGAGATAAGACAGTGACTATAGATGTACGCAAACACGTTATTACTAGAGATACAGACAGTGACTAAAGATGCACACAAACACGATATTACTAGAGATACAGACAGTGACTAAAGATGCACACAAACACGTCATTACTAGATATACAGACAGTGACTAAAGATGCACGCATACACGGTATTAAGAGAGGTATAGACAGTGACTACAGATGCACGCAAACACGTTACTACTAGAGATACAGGCAGTGACTATAGATGCACGCAAACACGTTATTGATAGAAAAACAGTCAGTGACTATAGGTGCACACAAACACGTTATTACTAGCGATATAGGCAGTGACTATAGATGCACGCAAACACGTTATTACTAGAGATACATGCAGTGACTATAGATGCACGCAAACACTTTTTTTACTAGAGATGCAAGCAGTGACTATAGGTGCACGCAAACATGTTATTACAAGAGATACAGACAGTGACTATAGGTGCACACAAAAACGTTATTACTATAGATAAAGGCAGTGTCTATAGATGAACACAAAAGCGTTATTACTAGAGATACAGGCAGTGACTATAGATGCACACAAACACGTTATTACTAGAGATACAGACAGTGACTTTAGATGCACACAAACAACAGTGACTATAGATGCAAACAAACACTTTATTACTAGAGGTGCAAGCAGTGACTATAGATGCACGCAAACATGTTATTACAAGAGATACAGACAGTGACTATAGATGCACACAAAAACGTTATTACTAGAGATACAGGCAGTGTCTATAGATAAACACAAAAGCGTTATTACTAGACATACAGACAGTGACTATAGATGCACATAAACACTTTATTACTAGATATGCAAGCAGTGACTATAGATGCACGCAAACACGTTATTACTAGAGATACAGGTAGTGACTAAAGATGCACGCAAACACGTTATTACTAGAGATACATGCAGTGACTATAGATGCACGCAAACACGTTATTACTAGAGATACAGGCAGTGTCTATAGATGAACACAAAAGCGTTATTACTAGACAAGCACGTTATTAATAGAGATATAGGCAGTGACTATAGATGCACGCAAACACGTTATTACTAGAGATACAGGCAGTGTCTATAGATGCACACAAACACGTTATTACTAGCGATATAGGCAGTGACTATAGATGCACGCAAACACGTTATTACTAGAGATACAGGCAGTGTCTATAGATGCACACAAACACGTTATTACTAGAGATACAGACAGTGACTATAGATGCACACAGACACGTTATTACTAGAGATACAGGCAGTGACTATAGATGCACACAGACACGTTATTACTCGAGATACAGGCAGTGACTATAGATGCACATAAACACGTTATTCCTAGAGATACAGGCTGTGACTTTAGATGCACACAAACAACAGTGACTATAGATGCACATAAACACTTTATTACTAGATATGCAAGCAGTGACTATAGATGCACGCAAACATGTTATTACAAGAGATACAGACAGTGACTATAGATGCACACAAAAACGTTATTACTAGAGATACAGGCAGTGTCTATAGATAAACACAAAAGCGTTATTACTAGACATACAGACAGTGACTATAGATGCACATAAACACTTTATTACTAGATATGCAAGCAGTGACTATAGATGCACGCAAACATGTTATTACAAGAGATACAGACAGTGACTATAGATGCAAACAAACACGTTATTACCAGAGATACAGACAGTGACTATAGATGCACGCATACACGTTATTACTAGCGATATAGGCAGTGACTATAGATGCACGCAAACACGTTATTACTAGCGATATAGGCAGTGACTATAGATGCACGCAAACACGTTATTACTAGAGATATAGGCAGTGATTATAGATGCACATAAACACGTTATTACTAGAGATACAGGCAGTGACTTTTAGATGCACACAAACACGTTATTACTAGAGATACAGACAGTGACTATAGATGCACGCAAACACGTTATTACTAGCGATATAGGCAGTGACTATAGATGCACGCAAACACGTTATTACTAGAGATATAGGCAGTGACTATAGATGCACATAAACACGTTATTACTAGAGATACAGGCAGTGACTATAGATGCACACAAACACGTTATTACTAGAGATACAGACAGTGACTATAGATGCACACAGACACGTTATTACTCGAGATACAAGCAGTGACTAAACATGCACTCAAAAACGACATGACTATTGTTACACTTTGTGACTATCAACGACATGACTATTGTTACACGTTGTGACTATAAACGACATGACTTTTGTTACACGTTGTGACCATAAACGACATGACTATTGTTACACGTTGTGACTATAAACGACATGACTAATGTTACACGTTGTGACTATAAACGACATGACTATTGTTACACGTTGTGACTATAAACGACATGACTAATGTTACACGTTGTGACTATAAACGACATGACTATTGTTACACGTTGTGACTATAAACGACATGACTAATGTTACACGTTGTGACTATAAACGGACTCCAGAAATTCATTCAATATTCTGATGCGCAAATATTTAAAAACCTCGACATACGAAATCGAATTTCATTTGTAACAACACACGTATGACACTGCATTACTAATAAACACATTTCTTTAGTTATTTTAACTTTGCACTCACGAAAGATATTGTATGATTATCGACAAGCTCGTCATCTCAAAAAAAACATTATGAATATCGAAAAAAATGCAAAAAATTGAGTTTTAGACTGTGGGCAGACATCAACTGTCTTAAGTAGGACGATTTCAATATATGTGTATTGAGCTTCGCCCTGGCGAAACTGGGCTTATTGTGCGGACTACAGAGGCTTATCATCGAAAACACTTTCCGCTAAACTGGTTTTTTGTTTAGGAGAGAATGCCTTTAAACGAAGTCCAAAACAGCAGAACAGTGTCGTCATATGTTCAAGCATTAAGCCCCGTTTTCCCATATCGAGACGCATATTTTATTTCGATGCCAAGGTTTTATTGTGCAGGATGCAAAGCACTAAAATGCTCACTACTTATTTTACAGAAAACTGCTCTAACTCAAAACGCTTTTTAATGAATATAAATGAAACACTTAGACCTGCCACAGCTTAAAAAACATGCTCGTGAAAATATTTACGTTTTCCCTTTTCTTGCGGTGGTGGTGCTGATGCCGGCGTAGATGAATATGAATATGTATGAATATGAATATGAATATATATAAATATGAATATATATAAATATGAATATTAATATGTATGAATATAATTATGAATATGTATGAATATGAATCTGAATCTGAATCTGAATATGGTGATGATGATGATGATGATGATGATGATGATGATGATGATGATGATGATGATGATGATGATGATGATGATGATGATGATGATGATGATGATGTGATGATGATGATGATGATGATGATGATGATGATGATGATGAGATGATGATGATGATGATGATGATGATGATGATGATGATGATGATGATGATGATGATGATGATGATGATGATGATGACGATGACGACGATGATAATGATGATGATGATGATGGTGATGATGATGATGAGGAGGAGGAGGAGGATGACGACGACGACGACGATGAAGATGACGACGACGACGACGACGATGATGATGATGATGATGATGATGATGATGATGATGATGATGATGATGATGATGATGATGATGATGATGATGATGATGATGATGATAGCATTTTTTTTTTATGAGAGGGATCAGGTTATGAAGGGAAAGAAGGCGAGACCTCCTCTAAACAATGATTACAATTTAAATAGCCCTATTAACTGAGTCTTTGAATACCCATACCGCGGAGAGCCAAATCGACGGTGGAGCAAGCATACAGTTAACGTGCAGGGGCGCCTGTTGAAATTGTTTCAAATGTTTCATGATCTAATTTCAGCATCTGTTTAAGTTCATAATGTTGTTGCTTATCTTGATCCGTTTGAGATATGCGTATTTAGTGCTTTGTTGGCTGGGTATATCAGAGGAACATACAATAAGATAAGGCCTGTTATCGCGTGTGATTAATTAAGATAAAAATCATTTAAAATACCGTAGTTGCCGGAAACGTTTAAATTCTAGAAATTCTTCTTAAAACTTTGGTCTTGTGCATAATGAATGCATGGAGCACTTAAACTACCGGATTGCAGAGTTTTAAATAGGGATAAATAAATACGAATTTCTGCGAGTAAAAAGCACAGAAACAAAATAGAACAATAAATAAATAAATAAATAAATGAATCAATCATAAGTTTTGAAAATTGAAACATGGTACATTTTTCTTTTAACTAAAGCTGCGCAATGGATTTAAAGATCGTGATTCTTTTGATAATAATAGTGAAGTTATGCAACTTCCGGTTGAACTTCGCGCAGGGCAACGGAGAAAACGGAAACGTTACGAAGGTGCTCTACCGTGGGGAGCGGTCGGGAGAGATACCGGAAGGAGCAGCGTCTCTGGTGTTCGTTTTTGACATTACGGGTTCCATGTACGACGATCTAGTGCAGGTTATAGAGGGGGCAGCTAAGATCCTGGCAACGACACTCTCTCGACGGGAGAAGCCGTTATATAACTACGTTCTCGTGCCCTTTCACGATCCCGGTGAGTGATCAATTGATTTTTGTAGGGACGTGATCTTGGTAAAAGGTCTTTGTCCAAGGACCTTCGTATTTTTGTTAGATATCATTGAACCTCTTTACTAACAAGTATATACTGTTTAAATAGTCTTCACTTATAGCAGTAGCCAGAAAAAAAGTTGCATTAAAAATATTGACTTCACCCGGAATTCGAACCCGGGCTGTCTTGAAACATGAACTAATGCACTTTCATCGGCGAATTATAAACGCTGTCAGTATTATGCGTATTTTCCAAATAATCGAGGAAAGTCGTTACGAATGACGATTGTGCATTAATGAACCCATATTGTTAACTTGTTTCTTTGTCAAAAGTGTTATTTCGCTTGTTGAAAGATAATGTTTACCGGTACATTCTTTTATAATCTCTGCCAATTATTTTGAAAATCGTCATTTTACCAACATGTGAACAAGTCTTTCGTATTTTCGTATTTTTGAAGTGTTATTACATGTATGTACGGTAAAATATAATGCATTTTGAATATTAAAAAATAATTACAAAATCAAACAAATAATTGAATTAAAAGTACTGTGTGACCCTGGATTTGATCCTTAGATACAAAGAGTAACGCGTTACCAGGGGCTGTTTCTGGTGCAATACGTGACTTTTTTACGAATTGTATAGAAACGTTACTAAATTAACGTTTTGCACTTACGTATGATTTTTAAACGGTTCTAAGGAACGGCCCCAGAAGACTAAGAAAACACTAAAAAGGCTTTTGATCTTTGATGCGACTTTTATACAATATCTTAAAATATAGCTGTATTTTCCAAAGTTTTGCTAAAAAGCGTTACAAACGCTTGTTTATCTTACCGATTTCGAATATTGATTATTCATGACGAAAACGAGTTTTAATTTTATTTTTCTCTGTCAGAAGTGATATTTCGCTTGTAAATATTAAGTTGTTTGAATATAATTTTTATATTATTTTTTTTAATCTTTGACAATTTTGTTGGGAATTCGTCATTTGCAAAAATGGAAGCAAGTCAATATATTAAAAGAAACCTGTTAACAGTTGGGAAATTAAACATTTTGTTATATACATGTATTCAGGTTTACCGGTGCATTCCATTATAAAAGCATACATTATACAAGCGGCAAAATAACGCTCCTAGTTTGGGAAAATGTACAAGTTTTGTCTAGTTAATCTTAATTCATCAAACGACATAAGGCTTAAATTATTAAGCGCGTATAATGTTTTCGTATGTGTATTTCGAAGTTTATAAGGTCCTTTCGCGGAGAAGAATGCATTATGTGAGGGCCCGGAGTGTGCCCTAGTACTCCTACCAGATGCACTATTTGACTCAAGAAAATTGGGGTGATTTTTTTTTTATTATAGTTATTATAGCAATTTCCAGCCATTTTTTTACTGAAAGATATTTTTGATTTTGGTGTGGTCTTGTGTACTGAACAGTACAGTGCACTACAGTACTTTGCAGTACACGACAGGAAACTACAGTAAGTACACTGCAGTGCACTACAGTACTTTGCAGTACACGACAGGAAACTACAGTAAGTACACTGCAGTGCACTACAGTACTTTGCAGTACACGACAGGAAACTACAGTAAGTACACTGCAGTGCACTACAGTACTTTGCAGTACACGACAGGAAACTACAGTAAGTACACTGCAGTGCACTACAGTACTTAACAGTACACGACAGGAAACTACAGTAAGTACACTGCAGTGCACTACATTTCAGTACAATATTAAAGAACGTTTCTCGATGATTTTATTTTTTTGTATCTTACATTTGTCTTTTATAGTAAACACACATTTCAAAGGCGTCTGAATTTCCTTCTTGAAGTATAGTGATAACTTAAACTTGTCGCGCTAAGATAAGACTGAGAACAATTCTCCTGTGGTACAAACTGACTCATGTTGTAGAAAGCGATACTGTTATCCATTTAGAGAAATAACATCAGCTTATCAAAATTCCAATATAAACGTGATTGACGAATTAAAAAGCATGCCTGCTTCAAATAAAACGCGTGGTGTTGCATCGAGAAAATGTGGTTACATAAATTGAAACGGTAGCGGCTGTAAAATTAGATTAGCGAGTTTGCCGGATATATTGTAATGCTATAAACAACCTATCAGAGTTTGCAAACAGTGGGTGTGAGTGAATAACCGATAGGCCATGCCAGGGGTAGCCGCTGGAAATTCGAAGAACACAAGCCAAAGCGCTAGTTTGAGCATATTAGTAAACATTATTGTTATTTTTCTTCATCAGTCTAAATAACTGAGACATTGATATTGCAAAAACAACAAAAACGAAGTGGAAGTTATCTTTCTCTTCAAAACCCACTTTGTCGCAATAATCGACATTTACTCTTTTCACGTCATGTAAATCAAATTGTATTTAATGTTATTTTAATTCGGCATTTTATTAAAGAGTATTATTTTTCAACAGTATACCGTTTTATGCATGTATACATTTAAAGATCTAGTTATTCACAGAAATGTATCTCCAGTAAAATGTGTTATTGTTGCCAAACATAAGCATGCCGTTTCGCATTAGGCTAAAAGTGGCGCGCCGTGTTATTAGTTTGACGTAACCTAAATCATTAATTGAAAAGTTACTTCCCTTTGTTAACATTTTCCTTCATGTTGTGTCAGACACTTTTGCGTTTCTTTTCCCACCGTGAACTGACGTATATTTTTTTAACGTTTTGTTGTAAACATTTTAATGTGGATTTAACTTTTTATTACAAATTAAAAGTTTAAACTTTTTCATGATTTTGTTGATGGTAAAAAATGTTTAACGTAGTCAGTCTTAATTATTGACAATGTCTTAATTTTCACACAAGTGACGCAGAGAGTGAGAGATTTTTGTCACAATTTCATTTTTTGATTGCAAAACCAAATGGTTCACAACATAACCCAGATGCGACATGTGGCCCATTAGTGGTTTAAAATGAAATAATTGTGTGTAATGTAAACTGACTCCTAGTCCCAGATCCTTTGATCATTTTTTCTGTCAAACCATTGGCTTTGGGTTATAACGCTGAGAATTTTATTATTGCATCTAGGGTGTTATGTTGAGTGCAGTGTGTTTACCAATAACTTTAGTGCACGGGTTTGATTGAGTTTTTATGTGCATTGTATGCTTTAGCTGCTATATCAGCTACAAATCACTCAATTAAGCAAGTTTTTTCTTCATTATAAAGTACTCGTTAAAGGTAGTTCTTCTTGAATTCTCGGAGGGTCAATAGATTGGATTATTGCAACTATCGTCAGAAAAAATTTCCAAAAGGAAGGAAAGTTGCTTAAAATTTGTTCATACCTGCATGGAAACAAATAAAATGAGCCCTTCAACTGCACATTACAGCAAAAAGACATGTACAAGATTATTTGAATTTTATGAAATAAGTAACAAGCAATTCAAAAGACCCATATTTTCAAATCTGAAGATTTCATGATGCAATTGTTCCACCTTTTTGAGTTTTTTGCACTAATGTTTTCAAATTGGTTGGGTACCCTTACAATTCCCAATGAGTGAGAAATAATTGCTGCATGACTTTACTTTTAATACAGATGTGGGCCCGGTGGTTGTCACTACTGACCCGGATGACTTCCAGTATGAGCTACGTAGCCTGTATGTGCAGGGCGGCACTGACTGCCCGGAGATGTCCATCACTGCAATCAAGGAGGCCATCGATGTCTCACTTCCAAACTCGTTCATTTATGTGTTCACGGATGCAAGGTTAGGTCCATGGGGTTGTAACACTTGATGTCTCACTGCCAAACTCTCTCATTTACTTCTTTAAGGATAGCAAGGTTAGGTCCATGTGGTTGAAGGAATTGATGTCTCACTTCCAAACTCTTTCATTTACATGTTTAAGGATGCAAGGTTAGGTCCATGGTTTTGTAACAATTGATGTCTCACTGCCCAACTCTTTCATTTAGGTGTTTACGGATGCAAGACTTGGCCCATGCGGTTGTAACATTGATGTCTGACTGCCAAACTCTTTCATTTACTTGTGTAAGGATGCAAGGTTAGGTCCATGTGATTAAAACAATTGATGTCTACTGCCCATCTCTTTCATTTACATGAAGAGAATTATGCCCATGGGGTTGCAGCAATTGATATCTCACTGCCCAACTCTTTCATTTAAGTGTTTACGGATGCAAGACTAGGTCCATGCGGTTGTAACAATTGATATCTCACTGCCCAACTCTTTCATCTACTTGTGTAAGGATGCAAGGTTAGGTCCATGTGATTAAAACAATTGATGTCTACTGCCCAACTCTTTCATTTACATGAAGGATTATGCCCATGGGGTTGTAACAATTGATGTCTCACTGCCCAACTCTTTCGTTTATGTGTTTAAGGATGCAAGGCTAAGTCTGACTCCATGGGGTTGTAACAATTGATGTCTCACTGCCCAACTCTTTCGTTTATGCGTTTAAGGATGCAAGGCTAAGTCTGACTCCATGCGGTTGTAACAATTGATGTCTCACTGCCCAACTCTTTCGTTTATGTGTTTAAGGATGCAAGGCTAAGTCTGACTCCATGCGGTTGTAACAATTGATGTCTCACTGCCCAACTCTTTCATTTACATGCTATTGGATGCAAGGTTAGGTCCATGTGGTCGTAACAATTTGCCATGCAAGGTTAGGTCCTTGGGGTTGTAACAATTTTCCAACAAAGATGTCACATTTTGTTATAAAAAATGCTGTTTTAAATGAATGACTACAAAGTGTCTACTCTTATTAGCAATTAATAAAAAACAAAAGTTATAATTGCAACATGTTTCATTCTGATTGGGCATGCATTCATGTATAAATAACATTCTATATTTCAGTATTTTCGTTTTGAATTTAGGTGCCATACATTCAATGTGATATTTGTTTATGAAGCATTCTTACATATACAAATTGAATCTTTTATTTAAGGTTGTATCAGTACAAAAAAAAGAAATTTGTTTCTGGCACCTACATGTTCCTTATTCTTCTGAGGCTATAGATCTCTCATTTGCCTGTCAGGTCCAAGGATTACTTCTTGGTGGAAGAAGTTCTGGCAATGATACAGAAAAAGCAGAGTCAGGTAATAAGAAGACCAGGTTCAATTAACCACAAATTTTGTCACATTAACCACTGTGCTTAACACTAAAAGAAAACATTTTGTCACATGACTCACTATGCTTTGCACACAGACAACATTGTTTTTGCATTTACTGTGCTTTACACTTAAGCCAAAAACTGTGCCACATGGTCCATTGTGCTTGACACTCAAACCCCAAGTACTTTTACAATAATATTGTTCTTAACACTCAAGGTTTATGGCCTTTTAGCATGACCTACTTTGCTTTACACCAATACAACAAGTACTTCACTTGATTTGCTGTGCTTCAAACACAAACCATCAGTAATATCGCATGAACCATTTAACTCAAGCTCAAATACTGTCTCATTACTATTATTAAAATCACAAGAAATGTCGCAGGACAGATAGCCCGTGCTTTATATTTAACCCTTTACAAGATATGTATTTTGACGCATTTGTAGTCCCTTAGAAAGTATAATTTAATTAAAGACCTTTCTTACTAGATTAAAGTTTTGGCTTCATTTCCAACCCTTTGACACACGTGAGCAGCAAACAGTATTAAACTTGAACAGACTGTGAGTTACTTGCAGGCTGTTCTGGTTTAATGCTGTAAGCACATAGCCATTTTCACTTTGCTCCTGAGTGGGAAATGGTAAAGCTATAGGTACAGTAATATTAACCACAGGGCTTTACATCCAAGCTATGAGTTAACTCTCTTATGACTCACCATGTTTTACACCCAAATCAAAAGTTCTTTCACGTAGCATAATTTTGCACTCAAGTGGTGATTTCTAACCCATTGTGCTTTACACTAAAATCAAAAGTAATTAAACATGAAATTTAGTGCTTTACGATCCCGTTATAAGTTATCCCATATGATCCTGTTTAGTTTATAATTCATTTTTGTCATAAAAGTTTTCTGTCTTGCAAATGAAATGTTCAATGTCCTTAGATGTTCTAGATTTAACTTAAAAATCAAGTTCTGTGTGGGCCAATTATCAGCTTATATTTAAGTTATGCATAGTAGCACATTGCCTTCTGATCTATTTACATGACAACCAATCATGGGACAAACAAGCTTGGACAAACACAAAAATTGAGAAATATAATTACGTTTGCAAACTCAAATAAATTCATAGAAGCATGTGCATTAGAGACAAAACAGTAACCCTTTACCGTATAGATAGTTATTTTAACGCATTTGTAGTTCCTTAAAAAATTAAATTTAATTAAAGACCTTTCTTACTAGATTTAAGTTTTATAGGCTTCATTTCCATAAGCAGCAAACAGCATAAAACCTGAACAGACTGCGAGTTACTCCTAAGCTGTTTTGGTTTAATGCTGTTTGCATAGCCATTTTCACTTTGCTTTTTAGTGGGAAAGGTTAAAAAAACTTGTTCAGTTTTGTGTTTAATTCATTCATTAACATCTCATGTGCCTCATACACAGGTAGTGTTTGTCCTGACGGGGGATTGTGGTGACCCCGAGCACGAGGGTTACATCGCATATGAGCAGATCGCCTCCACCAGCTCGGGTCAGGTGTTCCTGCTCAAGAAGACTCAGGTCAATGAGGTAAGTCTCAGGTGACCTGGGGCCATAATCACAAAGTATCTTAAGTTAAAATCTCATATCAGTTAGGTCTGTCCATGTATGTCTGGGGTCATAATCACAAAGTATCTTAAGTTAAAATTTCATATCAGTTAGGTCTGTCCATGTACGTCTGGGGCCATAATCACAAATTATCTTAAGTTAAAATCTCATATCAGTTAGGTCTGTCCATGTATGTCTGGGGCCATAATCACAAAGTATCTAAAGTTAAAATCTCTTGTAAGTTAGGTCTGTCCATGTAGGTCTGGGGCCATAATCACATAGTATCTTAAGTTAAAATCTCATGTCAGTTAGGTCTGTACATGAAGGCCTGGAGCCATAATCATAAAGTATATCAAGTCGAAATCACAAGTCAGAGAGGTGAGTCCATGATGGAATGAAATAACCACAATGTATCTCATAATCACTAAGTCTCTTCAGTGAATTTAGTCCATGACTGCCCGGGGCAATAATAACAAAGTATCTTAAGTCGCAAATCACAAGTCAGAGAGGTTTACCATGGTGGCTCGGGGACTTGCCACAAAGTTTTTTAAGTTAAAATTTGCACAGCTCAGTGATAGGAGTTCAATGTGTGTTGATCCATAATCTTTCAGTGCTAGTATTTATATCGTGGTAATTTCAACTTAACTGATTGAGGTTAGTCCATTTTGGCCTTGGTCTATATCCACAAGGAATCTTCATTTTAAGTTGATGCAGTGACTTGCAGAGAGCCTGGCCCTGTTTTAATGCAGTTGATTTAGTTGATATTGATCATTTTTTCCCCTTGAAATCAAATTCAATGTTGATTTTGTGGCATAATAGTAAACAAGCTGTGCTCTTTAACATATTGACCTTAACATATCAAACTTTTCTTGCAATTTCTGACGACTTCATTATTGTCAAACAATTTGACCAGTAAGTTCAAAATCACTGTTGAATGATTCCAGTCTCAGTGCTTTAGTTTGCAATACACATCTAGGCATTGAAGTGTGTTATTTTGATTGCCTTACACTTTATTTTGTCATTCACTTTATCTTGGTGAACTCTTAAGTAAGCAGTGCACGTTAGTTTGTCGTACACTTAAGTTACTTGTACACTTTAGTTTGTCATACACTTTATTTTTTCATACACTTTAGTTTTTTGTACACTTTAGTTTTTTGTACACTCTAGTTTGCTGTACACTTTAGTTTGTCGTACAATCTTGATTGCTATACACTTTAGTTTGCAATACACTTCCAGGTGTTGAAGTTTGTGCTTTAGATCGCAGAACACTCTTGTTTGCCTTACACTTTAGTTTGTCGTTCAATTTAGTTTGGTGTACTCTTTAAGTTTGCAGTACACTTTAGTTTGTTGTATACTAAAGTAGTTTTGCAGTACACTTTAGTTTGTTAAACACTTCAGTTTGTTGTACACTTAAGTTTGCCATACACTTTAGTTTGCAGTACTCTTCAGTTTACTGTTCACTTGCAGGTGTTGAAGTTTGTGCGGGTGGCGGTGCAGACACGCAAGGTGAACCTGATGTCAGTGGATGTCAAGGACAAGTTTGTAAATGAGTTCAAGCTGCCAGTTGACTCACAGCTGCAAGAAGTCACAATCTCTGTCAGCGGACCAAACCCACGCATATCTGTCACAGATCCTTCTGGTACGGTTACTTTATTTTTTCTGGGCCCATTATTAATTTATTTAAAGCTTTCAAACTCTCATCTTTTACACTTTAATAGTTCTTAAAGCCACATTTTATTTGTCTGGTTAGCCATTTAGAAAGATAGACCTTAAATTGTTTAAAGATCATGTGTTTTTCTAACAGCATATGCTTTAAACAGTGTTTTGCTGGCTTAAAGCCCATGCATGGTTACCAAACACAGGATTATCAATCACATGGTCATCAACCACATGGTTATAAATCACATGGCTAAAAATCACATGGTTATTAATCACATGATCATCAATCACATGGTTATCAATCACATGGTTATCAATCACATGGTTATCAATCACATGGTTGACAAACATGGTTATCAATCACATGGTTATCAATCACATGGTTATCAATCACATGGTTATCAATCACATGATTATCAATCACATGGTTATCAATCACATGGTTATCAATCACATTGTCATCAATGATATTATTTTCAATCACATGGTTATCAATCACATACGGTATCATCAACTGCTTGTTTAGGAAACCTTCTTGACGTCTGGAACCTCCTGGTTGATAGGGTCCTTAAATAATTCAACAGTTTGCCACAGTTTTTTATCTGTAAAAAATGTAGCCACAAAATTCCACGCATTGCTCTGGAAAAAAGGGGCTTAATGCATGTGCATGAAGTGTTATCCCAGATTAGACTGTGCATTTAGGGACAACACTTTCCGCCTAGACTGGATTTTTGCTAAGAAGAAACTTCTCTATAAGAAAAATTCCATAAAATCGGAAAGTGTGGTCCCTGATAAACCTTTGTGGACTTCACAGTCTAATCAGGAACAATAATTTACACATAATTAACTCTTCCAGTGCTGGAACCGAATTTTGAAGGCCTTTGCAAACAGTTTGGATCCAGATGAGACGCCACAGAACGTGGCGTCTCATCAGGATCCAAACTGTTTGCTATTCTGATAGTATTCTTTGAAAAAAATCAAAGAAAATGCTAATTTTAGAAATTCAGCAGACAACATTTTAGCAGACGACAAATTTCCCAGCATGCAAAGGGTTATGCTCTGGGCTCTCAAAGCAAGGCAAGTATTTATATCTGTCAATTTGTACACAGATATTAAAGCAGGGATACTATCAGCAATTTCAGCAATTTCAAACTATTTTCCAATGGGGGAAAACTGGAAGACATGAGGACTAGGCTTAAAGAAGCTTGTCTACTACACCAGGCCTTTTTTTGGCCACTTCGGGAAAAAAATGCAATTTCAGGATTGGGAACCTTTTTGCGCAAAAAGTCCAATGATTTGGGAAAAACTAATTTAACATAACTTTTAATAATGATTCAAATAAGTAGAACAAAATCATATCAATTATAGTTTGTAAATGTTATTGAAACAAAATGAGATCTACAAATCGAGACACTTTTTTATCAAAAACTAAAATTTGATATGAAAAAAATTAAGGGGGGGGGGGGGGGGGGGGGCTGAATCGGGATTTTTTTTTTCAAATTGGGATTTTTTTTACAATTTTGGTTTGGAAATGGGTCAGTTTAACAGATCTGTAGATACGCCAGGAAAAGGCCTGTAAACTTTACAACAAAAATTAAAAAATGAATGTTGCAAAGTTTTCGCACAGACTCTTTCACCAAAACAATTTTCAAATTTAGGAAAAGATCTTACAAAAGAACAATTTCTAACGGAGCCTTTCTGCTAGACTGTTTCTAAAATAATAAGGAGAGAGAATCTCTTAAATAATTACTTCTTTTTTTCAATCCTTTTTTAACACATTATTCATTTGTTAAAGATATTACATTTGCCAAACAATATAAATATTTTGAAACTAATGTAGGAAACAAGATGACCCAATATGGCCTAGGATGCCTTTCCTCTAAACTTTTGTCTAACATAAGAAACAAGCTGACACAAGAATTAGGCCTTAAACAATCTTTCTTCTTAACTTTTTTTTAAACTGAAGTAACAAGATGACAGAAAAACAAGGCTACAAGAAGCTTTTCTATTTAACTATTTTCTAATGTAAGAAACCAGCATGACATAGAAAGAGCATGCCCACATGATAAAACGGCCAAAAGAGAAGACCTTTTAAAATTGTAGATTTATTTACTTTTGTTGACATGACATTTTATGGGTTCATAAATCTGGCATTTAAGTTTGATTGTAAATTCACTGATTTTTTACATATCTGATATACTGCTTAAGACTTGAACGTTTGGTGGACACTTGATTTTATTTCATGGTTGAGAGGACAGACAAAATTCCATGAAAATAAGGTTCAGAAGAATACTTTTGGTTTCACAGTAAGGCAAACTATTTTCTAAAATAGGAAACAAGCATGACGATAGAAACACCCTCAATATCATGATGATAGAACAGCAGAGCCATGAAGAGAAGCCTTTATAATAAACTAAACTATTTTCACACCTAGGAAACAAGCTGACACCCGCACGAGGCCTCAAGAAGCTCCTGCTGGACATTCACAACGCACTGATGTTGAACTGGGCTTAATGCATGTGTGTTAACCCTTTCAGTGCGGGAACCGAATTTTGAAGGCCTTTGCAAACAGTTTGGATCCAGATGAGACGCCACAAAACGTGGCGTCTCATCAGGATCCAAACCGTTTGCTATTCTGATAGTATTCTTTGAAAGAAAATAGAAGAAAAAGCTAATTTTAGAAATTAAGCAGACGACATTTTAGCAGACAACAAATTTCCCAGCATGCAAAGGGTTAAGCCCAGTTTTTCCAGAATAAAACTCATTTTTTAACACAGGAAACAAGCTGACTCCAGCACGAGGCCTGAAGAAGCTCCTAGACATCCAGAACGCGCTGGTGTACAATGTGAAGGACCCCCAGCCCGGCGTGTGGAGGATGAACGTGGAAGGGCAGGGAAGGCACACTATCCGGGTCACGGGGCTCAGCACCACAGACTTTGCTGCGCGGTTCTCACGGAAACCAGGAACAGACCTCCTGCTTGGCGACTATAGGCCGGTTGGAGGTGAGGATGTGGTTGAGTTTTGTTGGTATTTTGTTGAGTCATTTCAGCAAGTATGTAATCACATTCTAGTGTCAAATGGTGTCTTGTGTGCAAGAATGAGTCATGCCATTTAACTCAATGTTTTTTGGGGTCAAATTTGGGGCCAAACATAGAGCCCATTCCAAATCTCAAAAAAAACAAATTTTCCAAACGATTTCCTAAAATTTCAAATTTGATGGTTTCCAAAAATATATATTAAAAAAAAAATAAACTTGTAGTCTATCTTCCAATCCAGCTGTATTGATTGAACCTTATAAAGTTTAATATTGAATTCACTTTTATTCTCATATGTTTTGAATTTGAATTTCTTTTCAAATTTGATAAGTGAGGCTTAGCAATATTGCTCTGCAAAGTTTATATCAATAAGCAACTCACAATTGTCACATCTTCCCCACACAGGTGTGCCCACGTACTTGAAAATCAATGCCACTGACCTCGGCTCCCCGGGGGCGTACAGCCAGGTGGAGTTGTTTGACCTGTATGGCATGAGTCTTGCTGTGTACCCGCTGGCGCGCGATGGGAACAGTACCAGTCTGTACACAGCGCCACCGTTTGTGCCCCCAGAGACGTTCTTTTATGTTCAGGTGAGCTGTTTGTGTGTATTGAGCTTATGTGCCCATAGTGGCTTTTACGAATGTTAATTTTATACTAATGAGCAGTGTTTGGGAAAGCTGGGCTTCATGCCTGTACCTTACGCCTGCACACGCAAATCATGGCAACACTTTCCGCCTAAACTGGATTTTTGTTTTGAAGAGAGTTCTTTGAAAAACAAAATTCCATAGAAGCAGAAAGTGTCATTCCTGATTTGCTAATCTGGGACAACTCTTAACACGCGTACATTAAACCCCATTTTCCAAGAAAGATGCTTAAATGAATCTTTAAGGTGATCTAGTCATCACTATTGAGTAGCTGCAAGCAAAACTACACAAAAGAGCTCACTCATATTCATGGCAGTTCATCAAAGTGGAAATCTGGATAGAGCAGTCACAGGTTGAGTGTTACATGTAATGTTGTTGTGTGAGTTTCACTGTCCGTAAACATGTCTGGACTGTAACTTTGTCATACAGCATGCACTTAAAAAGTTACCATCCACACAGGTTCAACTTTAGGAAAGAAGTGTTGGGTGTAACACGCTTCTCCCTTGCTCAAACTTCAAGTTCACGTTTAGAGGTCAAACGTTAGATATGAGTATATATATAGCTTATCTGGACAGAAACTTATTCATTCATCGTTCAATTTTGATATAACTTGCCATAAATATCAGCAATAAGAAGACCACATTTTTGCGTTTAACACCCGTCTCCCCCTACGACAAAGGTCAATGCTACAATAAGAGGTCAATTTGGCCATATAACAGTAATGGAATAATTTTCCACAAGTTTGCATTTTTAAGGAGGCGTGTCATTCCTAGTCTGATACCCCTTCAAAGGTCAAGGTCAAAGTGAAGGTCAAACATGTTCATGGTGAATATATAGAGAATACTAGGTCGGTGCCGAATAAAGCAAAGTTTATTTTGCGAGGCTTAGAAAATCTGAACCACGAGCCTTGGCGAGTGGTTCAGATTTTCGTGCCGAGCAAGATAAACTTTGCTTTATTCGGCACCGACCTAGTATTCGATTTATCCCATCAATTTTCTTAGTCGTAAATTATTTCTTTAAACATAGAATAGGAAAATCGAACTAGACGGAAAATTCCAAAGATATTTTAAGCAAACATTGTTTCATTATTTTAATCGTGTCGAGCCTAATACATTACAAAAAGATCAGTAACCAACCTGTTTTTTCGTTTATTATACCTCCAGGTCCCCGATTTTTAAGAAATAATGAAAAAAAGAGACACTAAACAACTGCATCTTTAGCGTGAAACTACATGCATTGTGTCGTATGACGTGTTAATAATGACGTCACGAGTACGCGCACTTAATATTTGTAAATAATGTTTATTTGCTTTTTGAGTTGCATTATGTGATAAAACTATATTACATCTTGGTATCAAATTGTTTGTTTTGTTGAATCTGATTCGATTTTACTAAAAATGATTACTTTATAGTTGATTCCGAGTAATATGAACATTCTTCGCCGCGCGTGACAGCTATATTTCAGCACTGCTGAAATAAAGGAAAATTTATTCCACAGTGGTTTATTTCGACAATGCACGTCTGATGATGGGATAAAATGAAATGATCACAAGCATCATTTATAATTAGCTTGACAAGTAACCGACAAGCATTCAGCTGGTAATGTATACCCAGGTAAGCGGAGTAGACCAGAAGGGCTACATACTACACAGACAGACGCCAACAGCAATCACGCGTCTGGTGCCAGGAAGGCCGACGGTTTACATGCCAGAAGTCACTAAGGGGTATTTTGGTCGTACCGCGGTGTTGACGTGTACCGTAGACAGTCTGGTTCCCTACAGTGTGCGATGGTTCAAGGAGGAGGTGCAAGAGGGACCGGAACTGTATTTCCAGTATGTAAACTTCCCTCTTGGTTTCGTTTGTTTTGCTTGTTTTTTTTACCAGGTTTTCAGCAAAATTATAATCCAGTATGTAACCCTTCCACTTGGTTTCTTTTCCTCTATTTGTTTGTCTTGCTGTTGTATATGAGCAGCATTCTGGGTAACGGGGGCTTAATGCATTTGCATGCTGGGAAATTTGTCGTCTGCTAAAATGTTGTCTGCTGAATTTCTAAAATTAGCATTTTCTTCGATTTTTTTTCAAAGAATACTATCAGAATAGCAAACAGTTTGGATCCAGATGAGACGCCACGTTCTGTGGCGTCTCATCTGGATCCAAACTGTTTGCAAAGGCCTTCAAAATTCGGTTCCCGCACTGAAAGAGTTAATGCATTTGTATAAAGTGCCGTCTCAGCTTAGCCTATGCAGTCCAGACAGGCTAATCAGGGATTGCACTTTCTGCCTAGACTGGATTTTTGTTCAGAAGATACATTCTTTAAACAAAAAATACAATAAAAGCGGAAATTGATGTCTCTGTTAAGCCTATGTGAAATTCACAGGCTAAAATCTGGAACAGCACTTTACACACATGCATTAAGCCCAGTTTTCTTAGAGTGCGGCTAAAATTTAACAAGGTTTTTATCAAAGTAAATTGTCCAGGCTATAAGATTGGCATTTTAGGCGGGGGCAGGCGTAAAGGTGGCGTTGGTTTCCGGTTGATAACTTTGCTTACCATGGACTGAATCTTTGAAATTTTGCTTTTGAATATCGGAATGATTTCCGAAAGTAAGAATATTAGACTATTTGTTGCCATTCCTTGTTTAAACATATTAATTTTAATTTGATTACAACAAAAGCTAATGGCTTAGTGGGCCACTATGAAGTCTGTTTCCTTGGAAAACCAATACATACTGTATGTGGACAAAAATCTTCAGAATGTTCACTGAATGTGGATGGAATCAAGGACTAACCAATGGCTTAACAGGCATCATATTCATTTACATATCCAGAACTAAATTATGTTTTCAACGAAAAATGGTTGACCTTAAATTGTTGTCGATGGCTAATAAACTTACAAGAGCCTCATTCTAATACAAAAGGTCTTGATGCATGTGCCTTTAGTGTTGTCTCAAATAAGCCTGTTCAGTCTGCACAGGCTAATCAGGGACCACACTTATTGCTTTTTGTTATTTTTTGTTTTAAGAAAGTCTTTTATACAAGAAAATGCAGTTTATGCGGAAAATACCTTACCTGATTAGCCTGTGTGGACTGCACAGGCTAATACTGGATGACACTTTACTCACAAGTATTGAGCCCAGTTATCACTGAGCAAAAAGACCATAAAAGCGGAAAGTGACTTACCTGATTAGCCTGTGCAGACTTGACAGGCAAACTTGAGATGACCCGCTATGCACATGCCTTAAGCCCAGTTTTACCAGAACGAGGACCATATTATACCTACCTTCATGACTTCATTCCACAGAGACCCTGCCAACTCCACGCTAGAGATCCCTGCGGCCAATCAGTTTGCAGAGGGCATCTACTTCTGTAACGCCACCAACGCTGCCGGCACAGTCCGTGTACCAACTTTTCTTGATATCAGTGGTTTGTAGCCTGATTATTTCAGTTATATGTCATTTTATCTACGTTCCTAGATATCAGTTGTATGTAGCCTAATTAAGAGAGTTCAGTGTCATTTTGTTATGTATTAACGCCTTTCTCAATCAAAATATTTATCTTTAATAGGTTTGTTTTTCATTTTGGTGCATACGATGGAATTAGAAATTTTGTGCATAGATGTCTACGTCTTGATTTTATTTTCCATGTCAGTTTAATGGAGTTCAATTTTTTAATTTAACTGATACACAACCTATTAGGTCATCTGTTTACATCACAACAGATAATAATTGAACCTCAATCTGTGAAAACAGTGCTTAATGCATGTCAGTAAAGTATTGCCCAAGGCTAGCCTGCGCCATCGGCACATGCTAATCAGGCACAACATTTCACATGCTAATCAGGCAAGACATTTCACAGGCTAATCAGGCACGACATTTCACAGGCTAATCAGGCACGACATTTCACATTTTTTGTATTTTTTGTTTAAAGGAAGTGTCTTTGAAGCAAAAATTCAGTTAAGGTGGATATTGTCATCCCTGATTTGCCTGTGTAGACTGCACTGGCTAATCTGGGATGACACTTTACACACATGCATTGAGTCTGGTTTTCCAACAGAAGGCTCATTTCAAATATGTAACTTGCTACTTGCTCTGCAGATTTAAAAGGTGTCAGCTTGTTTTTTTTCTCTAATATAAGTGGGGGTTTCCAAAATCTAACACATTCATGGGTAAGCATTTTGCAATTTCAATGCCTGTTGTAGAGCCGCCCCCCTCCATCACCATGCCCCAGAACGTGTCGGTGTTGCCAGGTAACAGCGCCCTCCTGACGTGTCACGTGTTTAGTGCCGTGGAGCACAACCTGACATGGCATGGGCCTGCGTACAAGGACCCCATCAGGTCAAGCCAGAAGTTTGTCAACTTCAATAATGGATCCTTACTTGTCAGGTTAGAATACAACCTTCTGTTTTCTGTATTCAGTAACATCAAAGATAATTGACCAGTCGCCAACTCCGCCCACATTTTGTCGATCAGCCAATCAGATATCGATTTTTCACACACCCCTCAGCAACGCTTATCTGGCCGCCATTTTGTCCGACAAACAAAGCGTGTTGTACATATGGAATGGACGTAATTTTTAAGAGTTTACACAGATTTTATATCAAATGCATGATCATTACTGTTCGATCATTATTCAAAATTGTAGGTGCTATACATACTTTATAAAAGGTTATTATTTTATCTTTATTTCTTGAACATATGAACGAGTAATCAGAAAACAAACCCAATCAATAGTTTAACCACACCAGGTGTGTGTTCTATGAAACGTGTTATACCGTTTGATGCACAATATTGTTTAGCAGTTTGGGCAACACATTAATTGCCACACGTGCTTATTAATCTCAGCGTAATTGTCGATGATTAATAAATAACAGTATGTTGCGTGGATCTCAGAATGAAGGAACATTAAGGCATTGTTAGGTACTGTACACAAGAAAAGAAAACTATTTAATTACTTAAATGATTTCCAATTATATATTTATTTTCTGTGGATTATTAACAAGGGAAATCATTATAAATTGTTAACTTAAGTATTGTTTTAACTAAAGTAAAAACAACACAAAGGTGATTTCAACGCGGCTTAGCCAGCTTAAAGCGACTTCAAGTGTAAAATGTACGGCTTATAATACAACAACAACATTTCTAATACAACATATATTGATACGGGGAGAAATGTGAAAATTGCAATTAACATATAAGGGCCATCTTGTTATAAATAAGCAAATGCATGATATGCTAAATGTATTCAATTCGAATATTCGTGAACAGCACCGTAATACCAACATTTCATTTTTTGATAGTGAAATGTAACAGGTTCGCATTAAACATAAATGAAATAAAATGCATATTAGACTATCTGTTAATGAAACCACGAAATTAGGCCTGTATTAAATTATGGTTACAATCAAAATTTAATTTACATCCAAATAAAAAAAATCGGAATCTTTTTAAAAATAACACAATAAAACAAAGATCTAAACATTTTTAATAAACAAAAAACCCATCATGATATGGATATGTCATTTGCATTTAATAAAAATATTTTCAAAATTATATATGAATAGCCACCGGGTTCACTGTCAGACGGTTGAATACAAGTTCAAAATCAATATGAAATAAATGCTCATTTTTACAACAGATTTTTCATCACCTCCCTGTATTATATGTATTAGAAACGTTTCTGATAGTCAGTCTGCCGTTAACTCATTTATTTTGATAACGCCATTTCTCTCTTAAGTTTTTTATGATTGTATTAACGTTTTACAAAGCAGTTTAGGTTAGTGTGCGGCTTTAATAATTTATTTTATAGAAAAGAGCATAATACATCATTACAAATTTAGAATTTCCCTCACGTAATCCGCTATAATTGCGATCTGCTTGTCGGAGTTTTCTAATCACTAGACCACGTGACTATGTGGGCGGAGCGATCGATAATTTGGCGACTGGTCAATTCCGACACCTGTCATACCCAACATATCTAGACACCCACAAAATATTCAGACACCTCTGTGTATGCAGACTCACCTGTATATTCAGACTCATGCATTTTCAGACGCTCCTGCTTTTTCAGACACTCCTGCAATAACAGACACTCCTGCTAATTCAGACACCCCTGTGTATATTTCAGACATCCCTGTGTATTCAGACACACCTGTATAATCAGACATTCATGCATATTCAGACACCCCTGTTTATTCATACACCTGGGTATATTCAGACACACCTGTATATTCAGACACACCTGCATACTCTGACATCCCAATGTATTCATACAACCATGTTTATTTTGTTACCCTCATGTATAAAGGCATCCATATATATTGGGTTCTGCTGCATATTCAGATGCTCATGTGTATTCAGACACCACCACATCTTCAGACACCCATATATATTTTGACACTCTTTCCAATATAATCAGACACTCATATATAATCAGATGTTCGTATATTTTCAGACATCCTTGTTCATTCAGAAACCTATTTATATTAGACACCACTTTTTATTTAGATCCCCTTGTATATTTAGACAACCCTGTTCATTCAGATCCCCTTGTATATTCATACAATAATTTGTTAAAATGAGGGAATAGACACAAGCAAGGTATCTTATGAGGTGGAAACCATGTATTTAGTTTATATTTGAACCTCGCAGTCCACACATGCTATCAAGGACAACACTTTAAGGCTTAACCGGTTTTGCACTAAGAAGTGACTTCCTTCAAACTTTAAATACCATAAAAGCGAAAAGTGTGCGGACTTCAACGACTAATCTGAGAAGACACTAAACGGACATGAATTAAGCCCCATTTTACCAGATTGCCTCTCATTTTTTGTCCTGGTCATGTTACAGGTCAGTGGTACGTTCAGACGAGGGCATGTACACATGCAGGGCTTCCAATGAAGGGGGAACCACCGAGAAAAACGCCTATATACACGTACAAGGTGCACATATGAATACATTTTGTACATGACCATTGTAGTACACAAACTTACATATATACATGAACAAGGTGCTTGTAGTTTTATTTCAACCTGTTTATTGTAGCTTGATTGCAGTTGTTGAGTAGCGTTCTGAGAAAACTGGGCTTAATGCATGTGCGTAAAGTGTCGTCCCAGATTAGCCTTTAAATGAAGTACCTTCCTAGCAAAAATCCAATTATGGCGGAAAGTGTTGTCACTGATTAGCCTGTGCAGACTGCACAGGCTAATCTGGGACGACACTTTTCGCACATGCATTATGCCCAGTTTTCTCAGAACACGACTCAGTTACATTTGAATGCGCTATAGTCAATGGGTAGAACCACTGCATGGTGTCTCTGGCCGAGCTCTAAGGAACATAGTTCATTTTGTACATGGCAGTAGTATACAAATCTAGTTGATTATAGAATGGTTTCTAATTAAGTGCAATAACTTTCACTTTTATTTTTAACCATTTTATAGTTTTAGACCAAAATTTACAGTGTGTTGAAATTATTGTTTTTTTTTAGATAAATAGAAAAAAAGGTTGTCTTTTGTCATGGGATGTATATTTTATTATTGAATTCTACATATTTAAAACCTACTTTAGCTAGCCAAAAAATTTCTTTGATCATAGAAGTCACGTATAGGAATTGTTTATGAAAAGGTTACTATTAGACATTGCGATCGATACATTGACTTTTATGTATTGCATTTGAAATACAGGTATTTACTATAGGTATTGCAATTATAAGAAAAAACTAAAGTCGTTGAATTTAAAAATGTGTTTCTCATTTCTCCAATCATTATCAGCACTCATTGGGTACTATTGTCACTTCATTTTAGTTGCTCCAACAGTCAAAATAAACCCACAGACAGCAAGTTTCAAGGTCGGTGAGACTCGCGAATTCACATGCATTGCTACCGGATTTCCGGAACCTTCTGTGAACTGGCTACGCGGAGGCCAGGCGGTCATAACCAATCAGAACGTCCGAGTCGTGGCTAACAAGCTGGAGTTACGGAACCTGAAACGCGGAGACGAGGGCATCTACACCTGCTGGGCGTTAAATGCTGCAGGGGAAGTCACTACAAATGCAGAACTGAAATATATCGGTGGGTACCATATGAGCCTTGTTCTGGGAAAACAGGGCTTAATGCATGTGCGTAAAGTGTCCTCCTTGATTAGCCTGTGCAGTCTAGCCTGTGCAGTCTGATCGGGGACAAAACTTTCTGTCTTAACTGAATTTTTGTTCAGAAGAGGCCTCATTTCACCAGAAAACTGGACTTAATGCATGTGCCTACAGTACTGTCTCTTATTAGCCTGTGCAGGCTGAACAGGCTAATCGGGGATGACATCTTCTGTCTAAACTGGATTTTTGTTAAGAAGAGACCTCATTTTAGGGGAAAATTCCATAAAAGAGCCGAGGGTAATTGATATGACTCTTTACGCTCATGCACATTAAGCCCAGTTTTTCCAGGACAGGCTCATATTTTGTTGCCAATAAAAAAGTTGGTCTGTTGGCTGATCAATTAAGAGAAAAATTTGAAGTCTGCATACCTAAGTTATAATTAGCAAAAATATGTAAAAAGCAAAACATTGGTTTTTCTTAAGGTGTTTACAATATGATTAATGTACTTCATGAAATCCTTCTAATCACATTTTTATCTGACATTCTTTGACAAAAAAGGAATTTTTTACGATAACGTAATATCACACCAGTCATTTGTTCCAAAAGTATGACATTGGTCAAGTGGATTGTGGGGAGGCCGTGTGAGATACAAAATAGTTCGAGTCAGGAGACTAATAATACCTTGGGGACCATTGACTTGCATAATTAATAATCATTTTATTATTGTCAACAAAGCTCTTCAAAAATGCATTTACTTTCATTTATTTTAATACAATGGTTCTGCTATTTTGATTTAGCCGGACATATAAAAATGTATGACATCATCTCACAACATCATGGAACAAAGTCATGGAATCTGTTGCAAAGGTCATCCTGCATTCAGAAAATTGATATCCTTTTAAAGATATAGATTCTGTACTTATAGACTTGTTCTATTCTGGGAACCTTTTTGTACTCCTTACCAGTATACCAGAATATGATGAAGGTCAAAATTCATATGAGCTGCTTTTTGAGAAAACTTGTTTTAACCCTTTGCATTCTGGGAAATTTGTCGTCTGCTAAAATGTTGTCTGCAGAATTTTTAAAATTAGCATTTTCTTCGATTTTTTTCAAAGAATACTATCAGAATAGCAAACAGTTTGGATCCTGATGAGACGCCACGTTTTGTGGCGTCTCATCTGGATCCAAACTGTTTGCAAAAGCCTTCAAAATTCGGTTCCAGCTCGAAAGAGTGAATGCATGTGGGTAAATTGTTTTCTCGTATAAGCTTGTGCGGTCTGCTTAGGCTAATCTGGGACGACACTTTACGCACATGCATCCAGTAACATTTTGCAAGAGTGAGGCTCTGTTACAAGATAGACACAGGCGTTGACAAATATCAAGTTTTTAAATTTAAATCAAATAATTATTTTAAAAAAAAAAGACGAAAAAATAGTCTTTTATTTACTACCAGTACAGAGTGAAGAAGGTAACGCACATTCCAACAGACAAAAGAAACAAAGAATTGGATTTTACATTTGACATTTTCACTTCTTTCAGAGGAGCCTCACATATCCGTGTACGAGAGCAAGGTACTGGTTGCCAGCGGCGATGAAGCCATATTGTTTTGTGGAGCAGACGGCATTCCTAAACCAGAAATACACTGGTACCGTGGTGATGTAGAGGTAAGATTAGAGAATGTGCACATATGTGAAATCATTTGCATATAAGTACACAAATTATCAGTTTTGTTTATACATTTGAGGAACTGTCTTCTATGGAGAATAATTAAGTCAATTTTCCTTGTCCATGTTTGCTTAATAGAGTTTTTGCAGAACCAATGTTTCATTTGTTTTGTAACCCTTTACCACTTAGTTACTCGCAGGTTGTTCTGGTTTTATGCTATTTGCACATAGCCATTTTCACTTTGCGTCTGAGTGGGAAAGGGTTAACCCTGTCTTGTTCAGAAATGTAAATGGCTCTATGTTACCAGCATTTAACCCTTTCAGTGCTGGAACCAAATTTTGAAGGCCTTTGCAAACAGTTTGGATCCAGATGAGACGCCACAGAACGTGGCGTCTCATCTGGATCCAAACTGTTTGCTATTCTGATAGTATTCTTTGAAAAAAATCGAAGAAAATGCTAATTTTAGAAATTCAGCAGACGACATTTTAGCAGACAAGAAATTTCCCAGCATGCAAAGGGTTAACCAGAACAGCCTGCCAGAAACTGGTTGCTGCTCATCAGTATCATAGGTTTGGAAATGAAGCCTTAAGTACTTGAATCTATTTAGATAGGTCTTTAAAGGGGCCTTTTCACAGATTTTGGCATGTATTGAAGTTTGTCATTTAATGCTTTATTTTGATAAATTTAAATTAAATTGGACCTAAAAATCTCCAGTAAAAAAAACACAAGAATACAAATAAAAAAAGGAAAAAAAAGTAACCCTCAACTGGGCTCAAACAACTGACCCCTAGAGTCCTGAAGTAAAAATCTTCTGCTTAAACCACTCGGCCATCCGTTTTCATGCTGTAACAGGATGTATTTTTTACTTTATATAAGCAATCCTTTACCCAAAATATAACGGCAACAACAGAACTTTCCAAATTATTCAATCGTTTCGCGATGCAACGCCTTGTAATTTACAGGTTTTCAAAACGTCAAAAGATGTTTATAATAGATATTTTAGAGCATGGTTGATGTTCAGTATGATTGTGTCACAAATATCATACCTAACGCAAAAATTTGCGAATCTGAAACAACTTTTTTTTATTTTGTCAAGTTACCAAAACGTGAAAAGGCCCCTTTAAAATAATTTTATTTTCTAAGTGACTACAAACAGTTAAAAATGAGTATCTAAGCAGTACATGGGTAAAATTGTACAGACAATGAGCAGCTAATGGTTCTAGGGTCTCTTCACCTGAAAGGTTGGCAGGAGAGCCTTAGCCCTTTGCATGCTGGGAAATTTGTCGTCTGCTAAAATGTTGTCTTCTAAATTTCTAAAATTATCATTTTCTTCGATTTTTTTCAAAGAATACTATCAGAATAGCAAACAGTTTGGATCCTGATGAGAGCCACGTTCTGTGGCTTCTCATCTGGATCCAAACTGTTTGCAAAGGCCTTCAAAATTCGGTTCCAGCACTGAAAGAGTTAATTCATACTGAGGAGCTTATTGAACATGACGCCAGGCCATCACATTATTAGTTAGTGAGTTGAACAAGTTAAGGCTCCTGTCATATATGTCCAAATCATGGATGAGGGACAGTCAAAGATTTCAGTACAGACTTTCATTAGGTATTCTGTGACTGTGACCAGGTTTTAATGCATGAGCGTAAAGTGCTTTGCCAGATTAGCTTGCACAGACTATGACGATACCTCCTTTAACCCTTTGCATGCTGGGAAATGTGTCGTCTGCTAAAATGTTGTCTTCTAAATTTCTAAAATTATCATTTTCTTCGATTTTTTTCAAAGAATACTATCAGAATAGCAAACAGTTTGGATCCTGATGAGAGCCACGTTCTGTGGCTTCTCATCTAGATCCAAAATGTTTGCACAGGCCTTCAAAATTCGGTTCCCGCACTGAAAGAGTTAACCCTTTCCCACTTAGAAGCTAAGTGACAATGGCTTTGCAACCAGCATAAAATCAGAACAGCCTGTGAATAACTCGCAGTCTGTTCAGGTTCCATGCTGTTTGCTGCTCATCAGTATCTAAAGGTTGGAAAGGAAGCCTTTCAAATTTGAATTTAGTAAAAAAGGTATTTAACTAAATTTAACTTTCAATGGGCTACAAATGTGTCAAAATACATATCCATGCAGTAAAGGGTTAAACAAAATGTCATAAAAGCGAAAAATATCGTCCCAGTTTAGACTGTGTGGACCCAGCAGGCTAATCTGGGACAAAACTTCACATGCAGATGCATTAAACCTGGTTTTCTCAGAGTGCATCTAATTTGTCATTTTCAGTTGAAGGCCCTGTCATACGTACAGATCACTGACACGGATTAAAGGACTAGAAAGCTAAATTATTGGTAGTAAAACTTCAGTTCATACTTTCATAAAGAATTTGATAAATTTGACCAATTGCTATATTTGTCATTTTCAGTTGAAGGCCCTGTCCTACGTACAGATCACAGACCAGGGTCAGTTGAGGATCCTGGGGACCCAGCAGCTGGATGCAGGGCAGTATCGATGTGAGGCCAGGAACGAGGCTGGGAAAGACGAGGCAATCATCACACTGGAAGTCGGATGTGAGAATCTCACTATTAAAGTTAAAGTGAATATGCTAGAGTGTCATCCCAGATTAGCCCGTGCAGTCAACACAGGCTAATCCAATACGACACTTTCCGCCCAGACTGAGTTTTTGTTCAGAAGAGACATCCTTTAAACAAAACATTCACAAAATAGGGAAAGTGTTGTCCCTCATTAGCCTGAGTGGGCTGCATAGCTGATCTGGAATGACACTTAACACACATGAGTTATCTGGAATGACACTTAATGCACATGAGTTATCTGGAATGACACTTAACACACATGAGTTATCTGGAATGACACTTAACGCACATGAGTTATCTGGAATGACACTTAATGCACATGAGTTATCTGAAATGACACTTAACGCACATGAGTTATCTGGAATGACACTAAACGCACATGAGTTATCTGGAATGACACTTAACACACATGAGTTATCTGGAATGACACTTAATGCACATGAGTTATCTGGAATGACACTTAACGCACAAGAGTTATCTGGAATGACACTAAACGCACATGAGTTATCTGGAATGACACTTAATGCACATGAGTTATCTGGAATGACACTTAATGCACATGAGTTATCTGGAATGACACTTAATGCACATGAGTTATCTGGAATGACACTAAACGCACATGAGTTATCTGGAATGACACTTAACGCACATGAGTTATCTGGAATGACACTTAATGCACATGAGTTATCTGGAATGACACTTAACGCACATGAGTTATCTGGAATGACACTTAATGCACATGAGTTATCTGGAATGACACTTAATGCACATGAGTTATCTGAAATGACACTTAACGCACATGAGTTATCTGGAATGACACTTAACACACATGAGTTATTTGGAATGACACTAAACGCACATGAGTTATCTGGAATGACACTTAACACACACGAGTTATCTGGAATGACACTTAACACACATGAGTTATCTGGAATGACACTAAACGCACATGAGTTATCTGGAATGACACTTAACACACATGAGTTATCTGGAATGACACTTAATGCACATGAGTTATCTGGAATGACACTTAATGCACATGAGTTATCTGGAATGACACTTAACACACATGAGTTATCTGGAATGACACTTAACGCACATGAGTTATCTGGAATGACACTTAACACACATGAGTTATCTGGAATGACACTTAACACACATGAGTTATCTGGAATGACACTTAATGCACATGAGTTATCTGGAATGACACTTAACACACATGAGTTATCTGGAATGACACTTAACACACATGAGTTATCTGGAATGACACTTAACACACATGAGTTATCTGGAATGACACTTAACACACATGAGTTATCTGGAATGACACTTAACGCACACGAGTTATCTGGAATGACACTTAACACACATGAGTTATCTGGAATGACACTTAATGCACATGAGTTATCTGAAATGACACTTAACGCACATGAGTTATCTGGAATGACACTTAACACACATGAGTTATCTGGAATGACACTTAACACACACGAGTTATCTGGAATGACACTTAATGCACATGAGTTATCTGGAATGACACTTAACGCACAAGTTATCTGGAATGACACTTAACGCACATGAGTTATCTGGAATGACACTTAACACACATGAGTTATCTGGAATGACACTTAATGCACATGAGTTATCTGGAATGACACTTAACGCACAAGTTATCTGGAATGACACTTAACGCACATGAGTTATCTGGAATGACACTTAACGCACATGAGTTATCTGGAATGACACTTAACACACATGAGTTATCTGGAATGACACTTAACGCACATGAGTTATCTGGAATGACACTTAACGCACATGAGTTATCTGGAATGACACTTAACACACATGAGTTATCTGGAATGACACTTAATGCACATGAGTTATCTGGAATGACACTTAACACACATGAGTTATCTGGAATGACACTTAACACACATGAGTTATCTGGAATGACACTTAACACACATGAGTTATCTGGAATGACACTTAACACACATGAGTTATCTGGAATGACACTTAACACACATGAGTTATCTGGAATGACACTTAACACACATGAGTTATCTGGAATGACACTTAACACACATGAGTTATCTGGAATGACACTTAACGCACATGAGTTATCTGGAATGACACTTAACGCACAAGTTATCTGGAATGACACTTAACACACATGAGTTATCTGGAATGACACTTAACACACATGAGTTATCTGGAATGACACTTAACGCACATGAGTTATCTGAAATGACACTTAACGCACAAGTTATCTGGAATGACACTTAACGCACACGAGTTATCTGGAATGACACTTAACGCACATGAGTTATCTGGAATGACACTTAACGCACATGAGTTATCTGGAATGACACTTAACACACATGAGTTATCTGGAATGACACTTAACGCACATGAGTTATCTGGAATGACACTTAACGCACATGAGTTATCTGGAATGACACTTAACACACATGAGTTATCTGGAATGACACTTAACACACATGAGTTATCTGGAATGACACTTAACACACATGAGTTATCTGGAATGACACTTAACACACATGAGTTATCTGGAATGACACTTAACACACATGAGTTATCTGGAATGACACTTAGCGCACATGAGTTATCTGGAATGACACTTAACGCACATGAGTTATCTGGAATGACACTTAACGCACACGAGTTATCTGGAATGACACTTAACACACATGAGTTATCTGAAATGACACTTAACGCACAAGTTATCTGGAATGACACTTAACGCACATGAGTTATCTGGAATGACACTTAACACACATGAGTTATCTGGAATGACACTTAACGCACAAGTTATCTGGAATGACACTTAACGCACATGAGTTATCTGGAATGACACTTAATGCACATGAGTTATCTGGAATGACACTTAACGCACATGAGTTATCTGAAATGACACTTAACGCACATGAGTTATCTGGAATGACACTTAACGCACATGAGTTATCTGAAATGACACTTAACACACATGAGTTATCTGGAATGACACTTAACACACATGAGTTATCTGGAATGACACTTAACGCACATGAGTTATCTGGAATGACACTTAGCGCACATGAGTTATCTGGAATGACACTTAACGCACATGAGTTATGCCCGGTTTTCACAGAAAGTACTTCAAATGATCTAGAGGAATATTTTTGCCATTATTTTACAACCACTGCCATGTCCCACTTGCAGTGACATTTTGCGTGATACTGTAAACAAAAAAACAACAGTAATAGAGTTTATCCCTGTACAGTGGGAAATAAACACTGCCAATTTCATTACCCACCCCTTCCCCTTATTTACACAAATTAGCTGGTTAGTGTAAAGAACAGGATGGTCAATGTATTACTGTACAAACAGTCATGTTATTTGATTTGTGGGTTGACATAATCCACTAATTAAACACAAACATATTAGGCAATGACTGATGCAAAATTGTCATGTTTTTTTTTTCTCCCAAATCAGACATCTACAAATTCACGTGGCCACAAAAAAGTAATTTTTTGAAACACCACCAAATTTCATGCTAAGGAATATACAGTAAATGTTTTTATAACATCAATCATCAACACATTTTAATCACATGACTTAACTTGTAACAAAATAAAGGCTGAAAATGGAGTCGCCTCATTGGTTGAGAACTTCAAATTTTATATTCCCCATGATAAAAATGTTAGTCGCCATTTATTTCGAGCAAGTGGAATTTTACACCCTTAAATCTCTTGTTATGTTTGAAGCATAATCATGCACTTATTTGGTACTTGGTTGAATTATAGGCTTAATTTTACTCTCAACAAAAGTTGCAAGACTATAAAGAGATGCAATATTTGTTATTACATAGTTCCATTGTAAAATGTAAACAAACAAATCCGTTATTTAACTTGCACAATTTGTTTGTAATTCAAAACGTATTTCTGCAAGTGTAGTGATACCTTAAAAATATATTTACCAGCACTTACTTGCACACCTTGTTTTTGTTGTTGTTCTTTATACTGGATTTATTGTCCTTGTTTGGAAAATTAACATTATTTAACTTTTAACATAAGTGGAGTTTTACGGCAAAAGTAGAATGTTGGGGGCAGGGGGGGGGGGGAATGTCTTTTGACACATGTTTAGTTTTCAATAAATTGGTAGGAGTTCACACATGTGTATGTTACCAGTACATTTCAACTGAATTGATTTTAAGCTAAAATTCTTACCAATAAACCATACAACAATTTTCATCTGGTGTGTTTTAACTTAAGTTGAGATATTACAGGCTGGCTTGTAAAATAAGTATGAATGATTATTTTCCTATGAATATGGTACTTGATGACTTTCTCAGTGCAAGTTTTAAGTAAATTAACCTTTTCCCTCACAGAAGAAAAATGAAAATGTGCAAACAGCATAAAACCAGAACAGCCTGCGAGTAACTCGCAGTCTATTCAGGTTTTATGCTGTTTGTTGCTCATCAGTATCTAATCATGGAAATAAGTCTTTAAAACTTGAATCTAGTAAGAAAGGTCTTTAATTAAATTTATCTTTCTGACGGACAACACATGCATAAAAATACGTATCTAAGTGGTAAAGGGTTAAACTAAAAACATATCTCACAACCCACAGAGTGCAAACATGGGAGGAGTGGACATTTGGAATGAAAACGTAGCAGCGGTCACATCTTTCTTGTTCATTCATTCTGCACATTCTGAGACAAAGTTCTTTAATTTCTGACATTTTAAGCCCAACCAGAAGTGATTGAGGCACCTGCCAACGTTGATGTCAACATCGGCTCCAACGCCACGCTGCACTGTCGGGTTGACGGCCTGCCTGCACCAAAGCAGTTCTGGCATCGGGCAGACGGGAGGCCCCTAGAGAAGGGCAATAGGGTCCAACACCTGCCCACTGGGGAACTCATGATTCTGAGTGAGTCACTTCAGTTGAACTTCTTATAACTTTGTATAACTTTAGTTGAACTTCTTATACTTAAGTTGAACTTCTTATAAATTTAGTTGTACTTCTTATAACTTCAGTTAAACTTCTTATAACTTAAGTTGAACTTCTTATAACTCCTTATAACTTAAGTTGAACTTATCATAACTTCAGTTGAACTTCTTATAACTTTAGTTGAACTTCTCATTACTTTAGATGAACTTTTTATAACTTAAGTTGAACTTCTAATAACTTTAGTTGAACTTCTTATAATTGAAGTTGAACTTCTTATAATTGAAGTTGAACTTATTATAATTGAAGTTAAACTTCTTATAATTGAAGTTGAACTTCTTATAACTTTAGTTGAACTTCTTATAATTGAATTTGAACTTCTAATAACTTTAGTTGAACTTCTTATAATTGAAGTTGAACTTCTTATAATTGAAGTTGAACTTATTATAATTGAAGTTAAACTTCTTATAACTGAAGTTGAACTTATTATAATTGAAGTTGAACTTCTTATAATTGAATTTGAATTTCTAATAACTTTTGTTGAACTTCTTATAATTGAATTTGAACTTCTAATAACTTAAGTTGAACTTCTTATAATTGAAGTTGAACTTCTTATAACTTCAGTTGAACTTCTTATAATTGAAGTTGAACTTCTTATAATTGAAATTGAACTTCTTGTAACTTTAGTTGAACTTCTTATAATTGAAGTTGAACTTCTTATAGCTTCAGTTGAACTTTTTATAACTTCAGTTGAACTTCTTATAATTGAAGTTGAACTTCTTATAATTTCAGTTTCCTAAAATATATCGCCCTTCGTGTGGATAATTATATAACAGTCTGTTTTGTCTAAACAGTAAAATGGAATATTTGTATGGAGAAAATTTAAATCATTATTTTTAATTCCAATTTATCTTGATGATTGAGGCACATTATTATCAATATAAAAATAAACTCTGATGCATAACTTTGTTTGTAAATACCATATAAGAAATTAGAAACATTGTGCAATTACATGCCACACGCAAGAGCCAGGTCCCCAGATTCAAATGAATGTCACGTTTCAAGGTGAAATGTCAGTAACTTTGTAAATGCCATACATTTGTCCAACATGAATGGCCCTTAAAATAACTTGGCAGGTGTGGCAAGCCCATGACAGAATGTTAAAAGCAAGAATCAGGTGCATATGTCAAATGTCAAGATCACAGGACAAGATCATATACAAATGTATGAATCCAAGCTGTTACACTATCTGATTGTAACTTTGTCCAGGTTTGATTGATTTTTAAATAATAATGAAGAAGTGACAGGAGTAGGTTAACAGTGTAAGGCACTCAATAGAAAGTCAATGCTCAAAACATGGTATTAAGAATTACAATGCTTTTAAAATAAAATGACACGCACCAGTCTACTCAAGTCCCTATTGGTAAGGAGAAGGTCACACTTATGGTCAAATGTCAAAGTAAAATCTATAATGATTTTGTTTTATCTTTGCATAATTGAAAACTACTCACAGGGCGTCTTTGTGATGGCATATAGCAGTTACACTGCCTGTCAGTGCATCCAGATGTGAATGGAAACATTCCTGTGTCTGCCATATGTCATGTGCAATACCTGTCTTTCTACATAAAAAGTCAAGGTCACACTTTGGAATTAAAGATCAAATGTGAAAATTCCTTACTCAGCCATAACTGTTGCATGTATTGATTGAATTTAAATTAGCTTGGCATTAATATAAAGCCACATAAGATGAAGTGCAACATGTAACACTTGTCACATTACCTTAAATGCCAAGGTAATTATTTGAGGTCAAAGGTCCAATCTGAAAGCAAAAGTTGAATGTTGGGTTGTCTGTATCCCTTTTCCACATACCTTGTTGCCTAAATTAAACATCTTAAAATACACATGTTATTGTTTTGTTTCTTGTCCCCAGATGTTAGTCTTGAGGACCAGGGCAGCTACACCTGTGTGGCCCAGAACCAGTTTGGTACAGTCGAGAGCTCTGCTTTTCTTACCATCACTGGTATAGGTAAGTTGTGGAACAGTAGAAAGCTCTGCCTCTCTAACCATCACTGGTATAGGTAAGTTAAGGAACAGTAGAAAGCTCTGCCTCTCTAACCATCACTGGTATAGGTAAGTTACAGAAGAGAGCTTAGCCTTTCTAACCATCACTGATATAGGTAAGTTACAGTTTGGTACAATAGAGAACTCTGTCTTTCAAACCATCACTGGTATAGGTAAGTTACAGTTTAGTACAGTAGAGAGCTCTTCCTTTCTAACCATTACTGGTATTGGTAAGTTACAGTTTGGTACAGTAGAGAACTCTGTCTTTCTAACCATCACTGGTATTTGTAAGTTACAGTTTGGTACAATAGAGAACTCTGTCTTTCTAACCATCACTGGTTTAGGTAAGTTACAGTTTGGTACAGTAGAGAACTCTGTCTTACTAACCATCGATGGTATAGGTAAGTTACAGTTTGGTACAGTAGAAAGCTCTGTCTTTCTAACCATCACTGGTATAGGTAAGTTACAGTTTGGTACAGTAGAGAACTCTGTCTTTCTAACAATCACTGGTATAGGTAAGTTACAGTTTGGTACAGTATAGAGCTCTGCCATTCTAACCATCACTGGTATAGGTAAGTTACAGTTTGGTACAGTAGAGAGCTCTGTCTTTCTAACCATCACTGGTATAGGTAAGTTACAGTTTGGAACAGTAGAGAACTCTGTCTTTCAAACCATCACTGGTATGGGTAAGTTACAGTTTGGTACAGTAGAGAACTCTGCCTTCTAACCATAACTGGTATAGATAAGTTACAGTTTGGTACAGTAGAGAGCTCTGCCTTTCTGACCATCACTGGTAAAGGTAAGTTACAGTTTGGTACAATAGAGAACTCTGTCTTTTTAACCATAACTGGTATAGGTAAGTTACAGTTTGGTACAATAGAGAACTCTGTCTTTCTAACCATCACTGGTATAGGTAAGTTACACTTTGGTACAGTAGAGAACTCTTCCTTTCAAACCATCACTGGTATAGGTAAGTTATGATATACACATATTTTGTAAGTTGTTCTGAGGGAGTAGGTTATCATATACATGTACCAATATTGAATCTTAAAAAACTTTATGTCAAAGTGTTAACCTTAAAAAATCCTTCGCAGACAAAACTTAAAAAAATCTACATTGCCTTAGAAACAGTCACAGACATGTATAGGTTTAACAGAGGCTTAACATGCAATATACTTATTCGAATTCAGAAGAAATTAAATGTATGAGAAAAAGAATGTTCCATTTGAAGGTATACATTTTTAACCATGTATTACATAAAATAGAGATTATAGTATTGCATTAATGTATTCATACTAACCTCTTGTAGTGGCAGTTCAACGAATGCATTTAAATTTAAAACTAACATAGGGCATTCAATTCTGACACATTGACTAGGGCATAAGTTTGTAAACTTTGACCCATTTCAGTTTCCCCTGTACTAGAAGTGTTAGCACCAGAACTGGAGGTTGTGGCTGGAGACACTGTGGAACTCAACTGCAGGCTATTTCAAGGTATCACACAGGGCCATATCCAGACTTCAGTCACTTGTCCCTGGTTTTGTTTATACAGGCTGTTCTGTTTTTTTTTGCTGTTTGCACTTTGCTTCTAAGTGGGTAAGAGTTAATAAGCAGTCTGCAACTATTCTACCTGGGCATACTTGCCCCAGTATTATATATTGACTGTATTATTGTGTAAGTTATTCATGCATGACATTCAGGATCTGTTATTTGTATGCACTCATTTGACATATAGCAGTTGCGCTGTCCTCCTGTCTGTTGGTCTGTCTGTTTGTTTGTCCGTCCACTTCTCAGAGCGAAGTTTTGTGTCATCAATAAATTTGCCATATATTGATGGATCTGGAATAATTTTCCATGACTGTCCACCCTCATATATGACAAAATGTTTGGTGTAAAACACGATTCCTCGCCTCAAAGATTCAGGTCACACTTATGGGTAAAATTCAAAATGTGCCATATAACAGCTAGAAAATTCCTATTTTAGCCATATCTTTCCAGTATAGATCCGTATTTATTTATTTTGAAATGACTGGGCACAAATATAAACTATCATAAGATGCCATGTTTAGTTCAATACTTGTCTCCCTATCTCAAAGGTCAAGGGCACATTTAGCGGTTGAAATTAAGATATACAATTCCTTAGCCATATATTGACATACTTAAAATTAATTTGGCACAACTGCAGTCCATAATAAGACAGTTTAACAATTGCCTCCCTGCTTCAAAGGACAAGGTTACATTCAGAGTTTGAGTTGAAAAGTCAAATGCGGACACAAATCAGCTTCTTAAAATTAACTTCATGAAATGACTACCATGAGAAGAAAGAGTGTTGTGTTTACATAATGATCATAACTACCTGAAAGTCATAAACTTTTGAAGTAAAATATTAATTATAGATGTGGTTTATTTGTTATAATATATATATATATATGCAAGTTATTGGCTGTAGTGTTAATATACAGTTATTAATATGTAGCCTGTGGTATATCTATGTTGCTAGGCAACCCAAATCCCAAACTGGTTTGGTTACGTGGTGAACGGCCAATCCAAGAAGACAGTCATTTTATTGTGCCACAAGAGGGGAGTGTTACCATAGAAGATGTACAGGTAAGCGATAAGTACACAGTACTGTTATCATAGAAGTTGTAAAGGTAAGGGATAAGTAACAGGTACTGTAATCATAGAAGATGTAAAGGTAAGGGACAAGTAACAGGTACTGTAATCATAGAAGATGTAAAGGTAAGGGATAAGTAACAGGTACTGTAATCATAGAAGTTGTAAAGGTAAGGGATAAGTAACAGGTACTGTAATCATAGAAGTTGTAAAGTATGGTTGAAGTTACCTAGCAGCATACTAGTATACAGAGGATAATTATTAATTAAGTGTTTAATTAACACTGCTTTGGTCACATGTCAAGAGGTAAAAAGGCTGGTAGAAAAAGACAGTCACATCATTTTGTCACAGGTGGTCTATGTAATCATATCAAACTTACAGGTAAGGGAAAAGGAACATGACAAAATATACAGAGAGAATGCTTTGTAAGTTTTGAATAAAGGTATAGTTAATGTTGAAAGGTCCATAGAAGAAGAAGAAGAAGTCATTTATCGTGCCACAAGAGGGTACTGCTATATAAAAACTTTGTCTGAAAACTTTAACAGATATATGTTAACTGGTAAGATGACAAAAGCAAATAAGTTAGGTTTGTCTTTAAATTTTGTATTCACTTTTAGCATTTTTTTTCAGGTACTAAGTTAGACTGAGGAAGTTACTGTAATCATAGAAAAAATCCAATTTTAGATTTTTTTTTAAATCAAACCAAGGGCTTCTCACACATATTTATGCAGTTGCAATACTGTACCTGTTCTTAACAGAAAATATACTCAAATGTAACGCATTAATTATCAGCCAGTCAGATGCAATAACATTTAATATCAAATACAATTCAAAATTACATTACATTGTTCTATACTTTTTCATAAGTTTTTGCAATATGTATAATAATTTTGATAGAGTCATCATACCCCCACAAGAAGGACTGGAGAAGGTATGTATTGAAGTCACTCTGTTATTCAGTTTGTCAATGGTTTGTCCACTTTTTGTCCTTACATAATCTTTTACCTTTATGTAGAAAACTACTTCTACATTTGAATAGCAGTTGAATTGAAACTTGAAGCATGACACGATTTTCATGTGCAGTGATCCTGAATTATGTGCCCTTGAACATAGTTACTATGCCTTTGACAAACTGGTGGTAATAAAGTATTAGTCATGTTTGTAGCGAAGCTCTATAGTTTTAACTGCTTTATCAGATTACCATTAACAACAATGTTCGTCTAGAGCATTCAATACCATGCATTTGCCATTACTACGTTTAGCCAAAGTGCATTGTACAAAAATTGTAACTTTATAAAGGAAGAATTTTACTGAGTTATTGCCCTTAAGTCAATTTTCTTGTGGCGAGCATACATCCCTTAGTATTCATATGGGTTAATCATATGATAGTCAAGATGGCAACGTCCATGCTGAGACAGCTATTTTATACCCTTGATTACTTGTATTAATGTTTAAATAACGTTCACTTTCCAGCCACATCAGCAAGAAAGTTACAAGCATTTATTTTGTATTAATATTTGCTCTATATCACGACTTTACTCCCTGCAAACATTCTTAGCTGGATGATCTAATTACTTAGAAAATTTGCAGGGAGTCGAGATATTAGGCGGATTTTCATACGCAATAAATGCTGATCACTTTCCTACTTATCTCTTTCAGTGCGGGAACCGAATTTTGAAGGCCTGTGCAAACAGTTTGGATCCAGATGAGACGCCACAGAACGTGGCGTCTCATCAGGATCCAAACTGTTTGCTATTCTGATAGTATTCTTTGAAAAAAATTCAAAGAAAATGCTAATTTAAGAAATTCAGCAGACAACATTTTAGCAGACGACAAATTTCCCAGCATGCAAAGGGTTAAATAGCTGAAAAGTGTGCATCATTTATAAATTAAACAAAAGAAATAAAGGGTATACAACGGCGGAAAATACCCGTCCCAGCAAGGATGTAGCAATCTTGGCTATCACGTGATTACCCCCTCTGGTATTGATAGTGGGCATTGAAACAAACGCTGAGTACAATAACTGTAAGTCTTATCAGTATTGTTGTAGTTATTGCACCTAGCCTATTTTCCATTACTTCAGTCGGTCCACAGTGGAGAATACACCTGCCATGCCTCCAATGTGGGTGGAAATGCCTCCTTCACTGTTCTACTCACTGTCAAAGGTATCTGTAGCATACAAGCTCATGAAATCCAAATAACAGCTGGGACAGAACAATACTTTTAATAAACAACAATTTGAAATATTTTATTCTTTATAGTAATTACCTAGTTAGGGCACTTGTCAGTTACTTTTTAGAGGTCGCTGTGGTATAATGGATATGGTGTGGGCCTAGCAACCGGGTGTGTGGTGTAATGGATATGGTGTGGGCCTAGCAACCGGGTGTGTGGTGTAATGGATATGGTGTGGGCCTAGCAACCGGGTGTGTGGTGTAATGGATATGGTGTGGGCCTAGCAACTGGGTGTGTGGTGTAATGGATATGGTGTGGGCCTAGCAACCGGGTGTGTGGTATAATGGATATGGTGTGGGCCTAGCAACCAGGTGTGTGGTGTAATGGATATGGTGTGAGCCTAGCAACTGGGTGTGTGGTGTAATGGATATGGTGTAGGCCTAGCAACCGGGTGTGTGGTATAATGGATATGGTGTGGGCCTAGCAACTGGGTGTGTGGTGTAATGGATATGGTGTGGGCCTAGCAACCGGGTGTGTGGTGTAATGGATATGGTGTGGGCCTGGCAACCGGGTGTGTGGTGTAATGGATATGGTGTGGGCCTAGCAACCGGGTGTGTGGTGTAATGGATATGGTGTGGGCCTAGCAACCAGGTGTGTGGTGTAATGGATATGGTGTGGGCCTAGCAACTGGGTGTGTGGTGTAATGGATATGGTGTGGGCCTAGCAACCGGGTGTGTGGTATAATGGATATGGTGTGGGCCTAGCAACCGGGTGTGTGATGTAATGGATATGGTGTGGGCCTAGCAACTGGGTGTGTGGTGTAATGGATATGGTGTGGGCCTAGCAACCGGGTGTGTGGTATAAGGGATATGGTGTGGGCCTAGCAACTGGGTGTGTGGTGTAATGGACATGGTGTGGGCCTAGCAACTGGGTGTGTGGTGTAATGGATATGGTGTGGGCCTAGCAACTGGGTGTGTGGTGTAATGGATATGGTGTGGGCCTAGCAACCGGGTGTGTGGTATAATGGATATGGTGTGGGCCTAGCAACTGGGTGTGTGGTGTAATGGATATGGTGTTGGCCTAGCAACCGGGCGTGTGGTGTAATGGATATGGTGTGGGCCTAGCAACCGGGCGTGTGGTGTAATGGATATGGTGTGGGCCTAGCAACCAGGTGTGTGCTGTAATGGATATGGTGTGGGCCTAGCAACCAGGTGTGTGGTGTAATGGATATGGTGTGAGCCTAGCAACCAGGTGGTCATGGGTTCAATCCCCATTGTGGTATATCGCTTTATGAGAAGGATTCAAATGAATTTTTGCATAATGATAGAAGACTTTAACGGAAAGTGTCAGGGACAAGAACCATAACTCTTTCTTGAATACTGGTATTTATGGAGTTATTGCTACTGTTTAAATTTATTTTGCAAATAATAACTTTAAGTATAAAATTAAAAATAGAACTTATTTATTAAAAGAATGATATGAAGAAGTAGATACAAACGTAAACCTCTATAAAGGGCATACCGGGGATTGCATCATAAAAAGGAACATATGTGGTCATAAACAATCTCTGATTTTTTTTACACTGGCAGTCAACACCTGCAATACTGTCAAAAATTTCAAGTGGCACAATTCATAATTAATATAAAAATAAATATTATCCGAGTCACTTTTTTGAATCTGGCCTCTCACATATTTTGTTCTCATTTTCAGTGCCTCCCAAGTTCAACTTTGACAACCCTGAAGATGAGCAGATAGACTTCAACATCGTGGAAGGGGACAGGGTTGTGTTGCCGTGCAATGTCCAGGGTGACCCCAGGCCCCAGATAACATGGTAGGTCACTTTACATATGAGCCTTGCTCTAGAAAAACAGGGCTTAATGCACCTGCGTAAAGTATCATCCCAGATTAGCCTGTGCAGGTTATCTGTTCTGTGTGCATTTTATCTTCTCTGTGTACATGTTATCTGCTCTGTGTAAAGGTTATCTGCTCTCTGTACATTTAATATGCTCTCATGTTATCTGCTCTGTTTACAGCTTATCTGCTATATACACAGGTTATCTGCTCTGTGTACATGTTATCTTCTCTGTGTATGGGTTTCTCTGTGTACAGGTTATCTGCTCCTTGTACATATTATCTGCTCTGTGTTCAAATTCTGCTCTGTGTACAGGTTATTTGCTCTGTGTTAAGGTTATCTGCTCTGTGTACAGGTTATCTGCTATGTCTAAAGGTTATCAGCTTTATGTCACATTATCAGCTCTGTGTACATGTTATCTGCTTTCAGGTTATATGCTCTGTGTACATTTTATCTGCTCTGTGCACAGGTTATCTGCTCTTTGTGCAGGTTATATGCTCTCAGGTTATCTGCTCTGTGTACAGGTTACCTGCTCTGTGTACAGGTTATCTGCTCTGTGAACGGCTTATATGCTGTGTGTACAGGTTATCTGCTCTGTGTTCATGTTATCTGTTCTGTGTTCAAGTTATCTGCTCTGTGTACAGGTTAGCTGCTGTGTGTTCAGATTATCTGCTCTGTGTACATGTTATCTGATCTGTGTTCAAGTTATCTGCCCTGTGTACATGATATCTGCTTTGTGCACAGGTTATCTGCTCTGTGTACATGTTAGCTGCTGTGTGTACATGTTATCTACTCTGTGTACTGGTTATCTGCTCTGTGCACAGGTTTTCTGCTCTGTGTACAGGTCATCTGCTCTGTATTCAGGTTCAAGGATGAGAGCCCTATCTCGCTCACAGACTACCACTACTTCATCAATGAGGACGGCAGTCTGGAGATCTACTCCGCCGAGGCCATAGATACAGGGCTGTACCGTTGCCAGGCAACCAATGAGGCGGGGGAAGTTGAGAAGATTGTCAACCTATTCGTACAAGGTTGCCATTTTTAGCCATTTTGAGCTGTTTTTCTCAGTGGTCAATTAACAGTATTCCAGTAATATATTGGTGCTCAGTTATCTCAGTTATCCATTTTTAAAGACATATATCAGTGGTCAATTAACAGTATTCCAGTAATACATTGGTGCTCAGTTATCTCAGTTGTCCATTTTTAAAGACATATATCAGTGGTCAATTAACAGTATTCCAGTAATATATTGGTGCTCAGTTATCTCAGTTGTCCATTTTTAAAGACATATATCAGTGGTCAATTAACAGTATTCCAGTAATATATTGGTGCTCAGTTATCTCAGTTATCCATTTTTAAAGACATATATCAGTGGTCAATTAACTGTATTCCAGTAATATATTGGTGCTCAGTTATCTCAGTTGTCCATTTTTAAAGACATATATCAGTGGTCAATTAACAGTATTCCAGTAATACATTGGTGCTCAGTTATCTCAGTTGTCCATTTTAAAAGACATATATCAGTGGTCAATTAACAGTATTCCAGTAATATATTGGTGCTCAGTTATCTATTTTAAGAAATATTACATTGGTCAATTAACTGTGTTATAGTAAATCGTTTTGGTGACCAAGATTGAGTGGGCACAGTTATGAAAATAATCAATTATTATTCTACTTCAATCAGAGGTATGGGTATAACATTGTTTCTGTAGAAACAATCTATGCATGGCATTATTATAGAATTTCTATATTTGCCTGCATCAAGCATTATAAAGCAAAAGAATGATAATTACTATTAAAATTTATCAATGTGAAACACTTGATTAAATGGATTTGAAAAATGACTTAAAACTTGGAATCAACATTATTTTGATTTCTTTTTTACACACACCTGTTCATTTAACTTTTTGAATGTGTTTTTCTTCAATACCGGTATTCTGTCTACACTTAGAGTATAACAAGTATAACTGTTTATTCCAAGATTGATGTCTTATTCCAACTTCACATAGAGATTGATTACAAAAAGGAAACTACTTTTGAATTAATATGAGAATTTATGTCTAATTTATGTTTAAATATTATATATTTCTTGAAGTACTTTTTAATGCTGTGATTATGTCAACACATTTTTGCGCCTTTCTCAAAAACAACACCATTTAACCCTTTACCAGATATGTATTTTCAATTTTTCACACATTTGTAGTCCCTTAGAAAGTTTTATTAATTGAAGACCTTTCTTACTATATTCAAGTTTTTAAATCTTTATCTCCAAACCATTGGTACTGATGAGCAGCAAACAGCATAAAACCTGAACAGACTGCAAGATACTCACATGCTGTTTTGGTTTTTATGCTGTTTGAACATAGCCAATTTTACTTTGCTTCTAAGTGGGAAAGGGTTAAATTTGCTTTTCCAAATCTACACACTAATCCTCTTTACAGGTTAATTTTCTGGAATGGTGAGCATGCAAAATGAAAGAAATGTTTAGTCCCATTTCTGTGTGTTAGCCAAAGTGGACATATTGGTAGCCTCCTTTCTGTATGTCAATCATTTGTCAAAGAAATCTGGATCCTGCAAATAATGCAAAATAACTGATTCAAAAGATAGTTATATATGAATCTTGATATACTTAAAAATGACAACATGAGGATTTTGCATTAGCTCTTATTTTTCCAGGACAGGTCAGGGCACTCAAAAAAACAAAATCTAATATTGTAACAACATACATATTGCAGGAGATCAAGATAAATGGTGAACGCAATAACCCATACCTTTGCCTTTTGCCAGTCTGTGATTTCCTTTATATATATATATTTATCACATGCTATACCCTGTTTCCCATGTAATACAACCATTACATATTTTTTTATATTACACATGTGTAATACAACATTTTTAAGCTTTTTTCATTGGCTTAGTTTTTGTTTATTGACAATCGCATTTTGTTATTTTGCTATATGACGTTGCAACGTCAAATGACGTCACGAAATGTAAACAACATTCGGGATTTATCATTATGTTTGCGTAAATATTTATTTAATTTGCTCATTTAAAAGTATGTTATAAAAAAAGATCTGACACTCTGTGTCATATCATACCATATTTTATTAAACTCGTCCAGGAAATTCGTTAGTAAGCTGGCCAAACGCTCGCTTACTAACAAAATTCGTGAACTCGTTTAATAAAATATGGTATGATATGACAACTCATTCCAGATCCTATATATATATGATATTTTGGGTTTCAATATTAAGTATAAAATTATTTTAGTTTACCCATGGATCATTTATGCAAACTTGATTTCCATCAGAGACTTTGTACTTTGCAGTTCCACCAACTATTGCTGGTGATCCGAATGAAAAATACATCGTAATAGAGAATGAAACAGTCGTGTTACCATGCGTTGCTAAGGGCATACCACTCCCAAAAGTAGCCTGGCGGAAGAACTTTATGCCGTTCGAACCAACAGACTCCGAGAGGTATCTGCTTGGAGATCATGGACTGACGATTACAAGCGTACAAGTCGAGGACAAGGCCATCTATGAATGCATCGCATCCAACAATGGGGGTGAAGAGACAAAAGTCCTTGTACTCGTAGTTCAAGGTCAGTTATGAAAAAAATATTATGAGTCTGGATCTGAGAAAACAGAGCTAAATGCATGTGAATATAGTATCGTACCGGGGCCCGTATTCACCAACCGATTCTTAGACTTAAGAATAAAGAATAGACTTGGAACCAAGAAAAATGTGTTCAGTGTTTGAATATATACAGGCCTCCACTGGTGATTATGTAATTAACAAAATGTTCTATATGAAGAATAATATAGATAGAGATGTTTACTGCAGAGTTTGACTCAAAATTAAAGAAATTCTTGAATATTCTAATTTAAAGAATTTTCTTTATTCGTAGACTTAAATCTAAGAATCATTTGGTGAATACGGGCCCAGACCAGCCTGTGCAGTCCGCACATGTTAGTAAGGAAAGAAACTTCCTTTCCTGGTGTTTTTTGTGTTCAAAGGTCTCTTCTTAGCGATAATTCAGTTTAGGCGTTAAATGTAGTCCCTGATTTGCCTGTGTGGACTGCACAGGCTAATCAGTGACACAACTTTATTCACATGTTAAGCTTAGTATTCTCAGAGCAAGGCTAACATGAATTTCAAATAAAAGTATTGAATATTGGGCAGGAAAATGTGTCTGATATCCCAGTGCTTGAAATTTGTACTTTAGATAAGGTATGTGGCCTTAACCCTTTTCCACATAAATTCGTATTTTCACGCATTTGTAGTCTCTTAGAAAGTTAAATTTAATTTAAGACCTTTCTTAATAGGCTCAAGGTTTTAAGGCCTCATCTCAAAACCCTAGATACTAATGAGCAGCAAACAGCATAAAACCAGAACAGACTGCGAGTTACTCGCAGGCTGTTCTGGTGTTATTCTGTTTGCACATAGCCATTTCCACTTTGCTTCTAAGTAGGAAAGGGTTAATGCTGAACATGGAACGAGCTTATCTTATCGACACTTAGCTTGTATTCTATTTATCCCATTATTTTATCCTTTTTTACTGTCATTTAAAATAGCTGATTTTTTTTACAACATATAATGCATATTTTAAATAAACAAAATGATGTCATTATAATGAGCATGACAGCTTTATTCCAACAGTTATGAAAGAAAGACAAGCTCATAGCATTTGTAAATTTACTTTTCTGGGTTTATAAACAAAAAATCATGTGAGATAAAAATTAAAAGACAACTTTCAACAAGGCAACAGAGAATCTTTTAAGAATCTTTATGAATGAGTGAGCCTGTTTTCTGATCCTTTTTCCTGGAAACAAGCGGCACAGATTCAGGGCTTGAATTACTTTTTTTTTTCAACTCGCAAAAAATTGCTAGTTGTTAATATTTCAACTCGCATTTTTTATTTCCAACTCGCAATACAAGTTTTCTTTTTTTATTTTAACTAAAAACTTCAAAGCAACATTGTAACACAATTGAGTGTAAAGAGTATTTTTTTTTATATCAGTTATATCATCCAAAGTTAATGCCTCGGTCCATATGGGGCGACATCTGGCCTTTTGCTACTGTTGCCACTGATCCACCACCTATTCACAGCTCTGCGTGGCTGGAACCCCTCATTATCTCTGATAGAGATTCGCATTAATTGGTCCATCCTTTCAGTGCTTAGTGAACATCGCCAATCACTTTTTATCCTTTTCATAACAGAAAAGCATCTTTCACACTCAGCATTGCTGAGGGGGTAGAGACCAATCAGATGAATCAGCAAAAGAATGTTGGAGAACTCTTTCCTGTCAACATCTTCTCGGCTAATACGCTTGTATATACTGAGAGGATTTTTGCCAGTAAAGTGTTGGTTTCTTGAAATGTATAATTTTAAATATTTCCATTCATTGAGTACTTGATTTTCATCAACACCTGCATTGAGCATTGGTTCTCTAAAATGGTTAAGTAGAATGCCAATTTCACCATTCCCATATATATTCAAGGCTTCTCCTTGCTGATCATCTGGCCAGTTTTTGGGATCAAAGACGTGACACGAGACAAACATCTCATCTGTGTTCAAGTTTCCTAACCTTACATTTATACAATCAGTAACAGAGAGCACTAGTCTTTGTTTTTCATTGTTTAGAGATACATCATCAACCACATTGTGCAATGTTTCACCCTCATACACATTACCAACTAGTTTATTTCTAAATGACTGTATGTTCTCTCCATCATTCTCAGGGCTTGAATTACTTTTTTTTTTCAACTCGCAAAAAATTGCTAGTTGTTAATATTTCAACTCGCATTTTTTATTTCCAACTCGCAATACAAGTTTTCTTTTTTTATTTTAACTAAAAACTTCAAAGCAACATTGTAACACAATTGAGTGTAAAGAGTATTTTTTTTTATATCAGTTATATCATCCAAAGTTAATGCCTCGGTCCATATGGGGCGACATCTGGCCTTTTGCTACTGTTGCCACTGATCCACCACCTATTCACAGCTCTGCGTGGCTGGAACCCCTCATTATCTCTGATAGAGATTCGCATTAATTGGTCCATCCTTTCAGTGCTTAGTGAACATCGCCAATCACTTTTTATCCTTTTCATAACAGAAAAGCATCTTTCACACTCAGCATTGCTGAGGGGGTAGAGACCAATCAGATGAATCAGCAAAAGAATGTTGGAGAACTCTTTCCTGTCAACATCTTCTCGGCTAATACGCTTGTATATACTGAGAGGATTTTTGCCAGTAAAGTGTTGGTTTCTTGAAATGTATAATTTTAAATATTTCCATTCATTGAGTACTTGATTTTCATCAACACCTGCATTGAGCATTGGTTCTCTAAAATGGTTAAGTAGAATGCCAATTTCACCATTCCCATATATATTCAAGGCTTCTCCTTGCTGATCATCTGGCCAGTTTTTGGGATCAAAGACGTGACACGAGACAAACATCTCATCTGTGTTCAAGTTTCCTAACCTTACATTTATACAATCAGTAACAGAGAGCACTAGTCTTTGTTTTTCATTGTTTAGAGATACATCATCAACCACATTGTGCAATGTTTCACCCTCATACACATTACCAACTAGTTTATTTCTAAATGACTGTATGTTCTCTCCATCATTCTGACCTAAATCATGAAGGCTTTCATTAGCACTCTGGACTTTAGTTAAAGCACTTGAAAGGACCAAGTCTTCTCTTTGAAACTGCAAGGAAACTGCAGAGATAGTACCAAGTAAATCTTTCATAAAGTGGATATACCAAAGAAATTTGAACTGCATCATCTTTTTTAATATTCCTTTTGCTTTAGCCCTATACTCAGAACCATTAGAATGGTCCTCAGCATAATTCATCATATGCATGACAAGCACCTTCCAGTTTTTTATCAATTTACTAATTGCTCTTAGCTTGTGGTCTACCCATCGTGTCCCATTGCATCTTTCTGGTTTGGTAAAGTGGGTATCCATGACTTCTGCTATCTCTGCAGCTTCCTTGCAGCGCTTTGATGACCCTCTGTAGAAATAAAATATACTGGTCAACACATCAACAACAGTTTGAAGGTATTCCTGCTTAAAGCAGTCTTTCAGAGCAAGCTCTAGACGATGAGCAATACACCATATTGCTAGGATCCAAGGCGCATTTCCTGTTTCACGAATGTTCTGAATAACACCATTTCTACCACCCATCATAACTGACGCACCATCTGAACACATAGCAATTGTTTTATTTTTATAGTCTGGCATCTCAAACTCATCAAAAGCAGCATCAATAGCTTTCAGGATACCGTCTGCTTTCGTATTTTCAGGCTCAACCAGTTTTAAAAAGAAATTTCTTGGTTCAAAGTCATCAATAGCACGTACTAGAATGCACTCTTTTTCAGAATTTGAGTTGTCTGTTGTACCGTCACAATATATGCTTAGAAATGGAGAGTCATGTAAGATTTTCTTAAGATCATCAAAGTAGCAACCAGCAATGTGCGTAATAAACTCAACACACGCCTTGTCATTTATGTATGTATCACCGAGATCAATGCCATTTTCATTTTGCAACTTACACAGCTCAGCAAAATCAGTAAATGGTTTGGCATGTGAAGCTATAAAATAAGCCGTCCTAAAAAGTTTATCCAACTTATCTTGCGCTTTCTCATCTAATTTCATTAAACTTTGCTGAATCGGTGTGGGTTTATTGGCTGTTTTCTTCTGAGCTGCAGCCTTGATATCAACTGCTCTCTTGTGACAGTCAGACTCCTTGTGGAATTTCACAGATTCTTTCTTTATGGAGGTACAGCCAGTAACAAACTGAAATATAAAAAGGGATAAAAGTGAGTGTTGAGAAAAAAATCCATGTGATACAAATAGGCAAATTAAGTCTACCATGATTAGACAGCTCCTGTAGGAGTATTTGTCTATTCAGGGTACACTTCATTTGCGAATGAAGACTCAAGGTGTCACTGGCCAAACATCAATCAAATAAATGATAAAAATTTGCGGATGAAAATTACTTACTGACGAAGTTTGGTCAGCTCTGTGTTCCACACATATTTCGCAGAACATCTTACACACATTGCCGTCTTGGTCTCTCTCCGTGTTCAAAGTTATTTTTAGCTCGTCTTCCCATTTCTTAACTGTTTTGGGACTGGGATTAGTTCTTCGGCATTTCTTTTTATCTGGTTCGGCCTCGGCTTTTTTGTCTTCCACAGAGGAGACGGAGGAATTCGCCACAAAAAAGCTAGTTATTTTTTTAGTAGACGACATTTTTGAGTTTTTAAATCGTCTGCTAAACGTGTTCCGTCTATTTATAAGAATGAGGAATTAACGAAATGAGCTTCGTTTTAAAAAAAACTTCATACTGAATAACTATCGCCAATTTTCACTTAAGAAGGGAATAACATACTTTCAATTGCAATAATATAATTTTCAATGTTCTTTACTAACTATATCGGCAGAAAGATACAGTGCAGAGCGTAAATATATTTTAAAAAATATTTCGTAAAATTATTTCTGCTAGAACGGAAGTAACCGCTGAAATACATTATGCAAATTAGGGTAATTCCAATTTTCAGATCTATTTTTAGATCGAAACTAGACGGGGTTTAATTATTTTCGTACTTGGTCGGAAGACTTTCGATCGGCGAACAAATCTTGTATTTAATCCAAGATCTTTAAGCACCTTGTTTGTTTTTTCCCCAACTCGCAAAAAATGGCGAGTATCTAAATGTTGCACTCGCATTTTAGACGTGTTTTTTAAAATGTACTCGCAAATGGCCTGTTTGCGAGTGCTTAATTCGAGCCCTGATTCTGACCTAAATCATGAAGGCTTTCATTAGCACTCTGGACTTTAGTTAAAGCACTTGAAAGGACCAAGTCTTCTCTTTGAAACTGCAAGGAAACTGCAGAGATAGTACCAAGTAAATCTTTCATAAAGTGGATATACCAAAGAAATTTGAACTGCATCATCTTTTTTAATATTCCTTTTGCTTTAGCCCTATACTCAGAACCATTAGAATGGTCCTCAGCATAATTCATCATATGCATGACAAGCACCTTCCAGTTTTTTATCAATTTACTAATTGCTCTTAGCTTGTGGTCTACCCATCGTGTCCCATTGCATCTTTCTGGTTTGGTAAAGTGGGTATCCATGACTTCTGCTATCTCTGCAGCTTCCTTGCAGCGCTTTGATGACCCTCTGTAGAAATAAAATATACTGGTCAACACATCAACAACAGTTTGAAGGTATTCCTGCTTAAAGCAGTCTTTCAGAGCAAGCTCTAGACGATGAGCAATACACCATATTGCTAGGATCCAAGGCGCATTTCCTGTTTCACGAATGTTCTGAATAACACCATTTCTACCACCCATCATAACTGACGCACCATCTGAACACATAGCAATTGTTTTATTTTTATAGTCTGGCATCTCAAACTCATCAAAAGCAGCATCAATAGCTTTCAGGATACCGTCTGCTTTCGTATTTTCAGGCTCAACCAGTTTTAAAAAGAAATTTCTTGGTTCAAAGTCATCAATAGCACGTACTAGAATGCACTCTTTTTCAGAATTTGAGTTGTCTGTTGTACCGTCACAATATATGCTTAGAAATGGAGAGTCATGTAAGATTTTCTTAAGATCATCAAAGTAGCAACCAGCAATGTGCGTAATAAACTCAACACACGCCTTGTCATTTATGTATGTATCACCGAGATCAATGCCATTTTCATTTTGCAACTTACACAGCTCAGCAAAATCAGTAAATGGTTTGGCATGTGAAGCTATAAAATAAGCCGTCCTAAAAAGTTTATCCAACTTATCTTGCGCTTTCTCATCTAATTTCATTAAACTTTGCTGAATCGGTGTGGGTTTATTGGCTGTTTTCTTCTGAGCTGCAGCCTTGATATCAACTGCTCTCTTGTGACAGTCAGACTCCTTGTGGAATTTCACAGATTCTTTCTTTATGGAGGTACAGCCAGTAACAAACTGAAATATAAAAAGGGATAAAAGTGAGTGTTGAGAAAAAAATCCATGTGATACAAATAGGCAAATTAAGTCTACCATGATTAGACAGCTCCTGTAGGAGTATTTGTCTATTCAGGGTACACTTCATTTGCGAATGAAGACTCAAGGTGTCACTGGCCAAACATCAATCAAATAAATGATAAAAATTTGCGGATGAAAATTACTTACTGACGAAGTTTGGTCAGCTCTGTGTTCCACACATATTTCGCAGAACATCTTACACACATTGCCGTCTTGGTCTCTCTCCGTGTTCAAAGTTATTTTTAGCTCGTCTTCCCATTTCTTAACTGTTTTGGGACTGGGATTAGTTCTTCGGCATTTCTTTTTATCTGGTTCGGCCTCGGCTTTTTTGTCTTCCACAGAGGAGACGGAGGAATTCGCCACAAAAAAGCTAGTTATTTTTTTAGTAGACGACATTTTTGAGTTTTTAAATCGTCTGCTAAACGTGTTCCGTCTATTTATAAGAATGAGGAATTAACGAAATGAGCTTCGTTTTAAAAAAAACTTCATACTGAATAACTATCGCCAATTTTCACTTAAGAAGGGAATAACATACTTTCAATTGCAATAATATAATTTTCAATGTTCTTTACTAACTATATCGGCAGAAAGATACAGTGCAGAGCGTAAATATATTTTAAAAAATATTTCGTAAAATTATTTCTGCTAGAACGGAAGTAACCGCTGAAATACATTATGCAAATTAGGGTAATTCCAATTTTCAGATCTATTTTTAGATCGAAACTAGACGGGGTTTAATTATTTTCGTACTTGGTCGGAAGACTTTCGATCGGCGAACAAATCTTGTATTTAATCCAAGATCTTTAAGCACCTTGTTTGTTTTTTCCCCAACTCGCAAAAAATGGCGAGTATCTAAATGTTGCACTCGCATTTTAGACGTGTTTTTTAAAATGTACTCGCAAATGGCCTGTTTGCGAGTGCTTAATTCGAGCCCTGAGATTTCACAATTCTAAAAATGGAAACCACTAAGACTCCGATGTGAATATCCTCAAACAAACTCTTCTTAGAGTTAGTTTGGCTTCATAATGTTTATGAAATATTGCCCAGTGTGGAACTTAATTCTGAAGGATTGAAAGTAGTCATAGAAATGATCGTATATTGATAGATGGCTTTTATAGGAAATTTTAGAATAATAGCTCTGTCTATATGACATACAGAGTTATTTCTGTTTGTTAATTTTTCTTGAGCCAGGCATCAATTCATAAATATTATAGTGAACCAATACTGGCCTCCATGTTTTCAGTTCTCTAAGTAATTATGGAAACCAACAACACAGAGTTAACAGTTCTCAACGTGGACACAGTATTATTGGCTTCATATTAAATACTGGTCCCTCATGTTTTCAGTTCCCCCAGTCATCCTGGAAACCAACAACACAGAGTTCACAGTTCTCAACATGGACACAGTAGTATTGGCTTCATATTAAATACTGGTCCCTCATGTTTTCAGTTCACCCAGTCATCCTGGAAACCAACAACACAGAGTTCACAGTTCTCAACGTGGACACAGTAGTATTGGCTTCATATTAAATACTGGTCTGTCATGTTTTCAGTTCCCCCAGTCATCCTGGAAACCAACAACACAGAGTTCACAGTTCTCAACGTGGACACAGTAGTATTGGCTTCATATTAAATACTGGTCCCTCATGTTTTCAGTTCCCCCAGTCATCCTGGAAACCAACAACACAGAGTTCACAGTTCTCAACATGGACACAGTAGTATTGGCTTCATATTAAATACTGGTCCCTCATGTTTTCAGTTCCCCCAGTCATTCTGGAAACCAACAACACAGAGTTAACAGTTCTCAACGTGGACACAGTAGTATTGGCTTCATATTAAATACTGGTCCCTCATGTTTTCAGTTCCCCCAGTCATCCTGGAAACCAACAACACAGAGTTCACAGTTCTCAACGTGGACACAGTAGTATTGGCTTCATATTAAATACTGGTCCCTCATGTTTTCAGTTCCCCCAGTCATCCTGGAAACCAACAACACAGAGTTCACAGTTCTCAACGTGGACACAGTAGTATTGGCTTCATATTAAATACTGGTCCCTCATGTTTTCAGTTCCCCCAGTCATCCTGGAAACCAACAACACAGAGTTCACAGTTCTCAACGTGGACACAGTAGTAGTGGCTTCATATTAAATACTGGTCCCTCATGTTTTCAGTTCCCCCGGTCATTCTGGAAACCAACAACACAGAGTTCACAGTTCTCAACGTGGACACAGTAGTATTGGCTTCATATTAAATACTGGTCCCTCATGTTTTCAGTTCCCCCGGTCATTCTGGAAACCAGCAACACAGAGCACAGAGTTCACAGTTCTCAACGTGGACACAGTAGTATTGGCTTCATATTAAATACTGGTCCCTCATGTTTTCAGTTCCCCCAGTCAACCTGGAAACCAACAACACAGAGTTCACAGTTCTCAACGTGGACACAGTAGTATTGGCTTCATATTAAATACTGGTCCCTCATGTTTTCAGTTCCCCCAGTCATCCTGGAAACCAACAACACAGAGTTCACAGTTCTCAACGTGGACACAGTAGTATTGGCTTCATATTAAATACTGGTCCCTCATGTTTTCAGTTCCCCCAGTCATCCTGGAAACCAACAACACAGAGTTCACAGTTCTTAAGGGGGACACAGTTCGGCTCCACTGTGAGAACTCTGGTGACCCCCGACCTCTTGTGGAGTGGAAGAAGGATGAGACGATGTTGGCGCTGTTTGATGACGTCAGTGGCCTCAAACTCGTTGATACAGGGTCGATAGTGATTGGTGCTGCCCGGATTGAACACTCAGGGACCTACGTGTGCATTGTGACCAATGAGGCTGGTATTGCAACCCGGGACTTCACTGTAAAAGTAGACGGTAATGAATAAATAGTGTTTGTATATGAGCATATGATCTGGAAAATTGGGCTTAATGCATGTGCAATAAGTGTTGTCCTGTATTAACATGGGGCAGTCTTCACAGGCAAATCAGGGACGACACTTTCAGCCTGAATTAGATTTTCATTTAGAAGAGACTGACTTCAAACGAAAAGTTAAAGCAGAAAATGTTTTCCCTGGTTAGCTTGTGGGGACTTCACTCTTGATGCCTATGCCTATGTCAGGCGCTTGGCAGGATGGTAATTCCTTGGTCTCAATTCAATTAGCCGCTGGGTAGGCAAATGGCCTTGTCAGAACATCTCAAACCATTGACCTCTTGCTTCACAAACAAACGCAGGATAAAATGTTTATGTTGAGAAATAATTCAAATTCAATTTTCAATATTTGCATCTGGCTCACTTACTTTAGTATTGAAAAAATAATAAAATCTGAAGTCCTTCTTGTTAAAATGAAGTAGTTGGAGACATCATAAGATATTATGCGTTCTATATCTTTTAGAAAGTACCTGTTGTGTTTTGTATGATTTTAAGCTCAGGTTAGAAAAAGCAGCATCAACATTTTGAAACAATAATTACAAAAGTATCAATGCAGTAATAAGCATTGAAGCACTTTGATCAATATTTCACTTAAACTGACCTGTCTTCTAGTCAGGAGCGTTATTTTGCTTGTTTAAAGAAAGGCATACAAGCTTCTTTGAATCTATGGCAATATCATCATTTTACCAGACTGTGAACAAGTCTTATCTGGTTTAAAGCGGGTATATACTATCTTGTCAAATATTTATTAATTAATATAAAATGTGTAAAAACTTACTATACATATATTTCAATATAAACAAAAATTAAAGTAAAGAAGAATATATGTCGAAAAATGCGAAATAAGCCAGATATTTAATTCTGAAATCGAAAAAGGCTGTACAGCCGAATTCGCCAGCATGTATATCATGCATGTACGATGTGAATCTAAATTTAGTTTAACGGTTCTTTTTAAATTCCTGCAGCGATATCGATTCATACGACACACAAACACTCACTAAAAAGATGAATGCATCGGTTATTGTAGGAAAATATGTACGAATTATCTTCGTCACAATCGGCTCGGGTCGCTAATTTGTATTTGCTGCATTTTATGAAATTCGTCTGAAATGTATCACTTTTTCTTGCATATTGTGTGTTATTATAACATATTTGTATCAATATATACAATTTAACACATACAAAAATCATATATACCCGCTTTAATGCAATATGTCATGAATAGTTTAATTGTTCACTTAAACTCATAGTACCTGTTTCTCAGACCCGCCCCAGCTGCCCAATAACCTGACAACCTATAAAGACGTAGTCGAGGACAATGCTCTGATCCTTCGTTGCCCGGCAACGGGCACCCCACCACCCATCATCACATGGTACAAAGATGGCACAATCATCTCCGGAGATCAGGTGAGGGGTCATGTTTTTTAAAGTGGAACTTGCCAGCAGTAAATCAAACCCTTTTCCACTCAGAATCAAAGGGAACATATGCAGCCATCTTAAGACAAGAACAGCTTATGAGTAACTCACAGGTTTCATGATGTATGTTGCTCATCAGTATCTAATGATTGGAAAGAAGCTTATAAGTTTGAATCTAGTAAGAAAGGTTGTACATTTTATTTGAATTTCTTAGGGAGCACAAACACACCAATGTGTGTGTCTGAGTGCTTAAAGGTTAAGATATAATGGCGTCTATCGGTTGGTTCCCTTGTTTCAGCTTGGGGTGGTGATACTGGAGGATGGTTCCCTGCAGTTGCTCTCTGCTGAGGCAGAAGACTCAGGCCTTTACACATGTGAGGCATCAAACTACGTGGGAACCGTCAACCACAATGTTACCGTCAAGGTGTGGGGTATGTGTCATTTTTGTGTCTTTAGTATTACGAGTAACGCAATAAAACTTAAGTCAGACTGTGTGTGTATTTTCACTGATCATTTACCCGAATATAAGAAAGAAATGTCCCATACCGATTGTGTCTCTTGTGTGGTTAATTAGTATGTGTTGAAAATGTTAAAATTTAAATGACTGAAAAGCTTATTTAAAATATGGCAGGTAGGAGAATGTCTCTGTAAACCCAAGACTTGTAGGTGCAGTCAAGCTTATTTTTTTTAATTTTAAATGAATAAGCCAGCAAACAAGTTAGTCAACTGGTAGTAAAATCTTGAAGTCACTTTTCTGGTTTTCACTACTCATTGTCATTTGACCAATTGAAGTAGAAGCCCTCTCTTTTACTCCAGTACCACCAAAACTGACTGGGCCTGACAAGGGCAAGGAAGGAGCAGTGGACAATCCCAAGGTCATCCTAGGTCAGAATGTGACCTTGACCTGTCCAGTGGAAGGTGACCCTGACCCAGAGATCACTTGGTTGAGGTAAGTGCATGTGCACTGGTGTGACCTGAACCTTTCAAGTGGAGGTTGACCCTGACCCAGAGATCACCTGGTTGGTGTTAGTTAATGTGCACTCGTGTGACCTTGACCTTTCAAGTGGAGGTTGACCCTGACCCAAAGATCACCTGGTTGAGGTGAGTATATGTGCACTGGTGTGACCTTGACCTGTCCAGTGGGGGATCACCCTGACCCAGAGTTTAGGTAAGTACATTACTGTGCACTGGTGTGACCTTGACCTGTCAAGTTGGGGATTACCCTGACCCAGAGGTTTCTTGGTTGAGGAAAGTACATGTGTACTGGAGTGACCTTGACCTGTCCAGTAGAAGGTGACCCTTAACCATAGATCACATGGATGAGGTTCGTACCTGTGCACTGGTGTGACCTTGACCTGTCTAGTAGAAGGTTACCCTTAATCAAAGAACATCTGATTTGGGTGAGTAGATATTCACTGGTGTAACCTTGATCTGTCCAGTGGGATGTGACCCTGACCCAAAGATCTCCTTGTTGAGGTAAGTGCATGTGCTTTGGTGTGACCTGACCTGTCCAGTGGGGGATAGTCTCTGACCCAGAGATCACCTGGTTGAGGTAAGTACATGAGCACTGGTGTCACCTTGACCTGTCCAGTGGGGGTAGTCTCTGACCCAGAGATCTCCTGGTTGAGGTAAGTACATGTGCACTGGTGTCACCTTGACCTGTCCAGTGGGGGTAGTCTCTGACCCATAGATCACCTGGTTGAGGTAAGTACATGTACACTGGTGTCACCTTGACTTGTCTAGTGGGGGTAGACCCTGACCCAGAGATCTCCTGGATGAGGTAAGTACATGTGTACTGGTGTCACCTTGACCTGTCCAGTGTGGATAGTCTCTGACCCAGAGATCTCCTGGATGAGGTAAGTACATGTGCACTGGTGTCACCTTGACTTGTCCAGTGGAGGTAGTCTCTGACACAGAGATCACCTGGTTGAGGTAAGTACATTTGCACTGGTGTCACCTTGACCTGTCCAGTGGGGGTAGATCCTGACCCAGAGATCACCTGGTTGAGGTAAGTACATGTGCACTGGTGTCACCTTGACCTGCCTAGTGGGGGTAGATCCTGACCCAGAGATCTCCTGGATGAGGTAAGTACATGTGTCCTGGTGTCACCTTGACCTGCTTAGTGGGGGTAGATCCTGACCCAGAGATCACCTGGATGAGGTAAGTACATGTGCACTGGTGTCACCTTGACCTGTCCAGTGGGGGTAGACCCTGACCCAGAGATCTCCTGGTTGAGGTAAGTACATGTGCACTGGTGTCACCTTTACCTGTCCAGTGGGGGTAGACCCTGACCCAGAGATCTCCTGGATGAGGTAAGTACATGTGCACTGGTGTCACCTTGACCTGTCCAGTGGGGGTAGTCTCTGACCCAGAGATCACCTGGATGAGGTAAGTACATGTGCACTGGTGTCACCTTGACCTGTCCAGTGTGGATAGTCTCTGACCCAGAGATCTCCTGGTTGAGGTAAGTACATGTACACTGGTGTCACCTTGACCTGTCCAGTGTGGATAGTCTCTGACCCAGAGATCTCCTGGTTGAGGTAAGTACATGTACACTGGTGTCACATTGACCTGTCCAGTGTGGATAGTCTCTGACCAAGAGATCACCTGGTTGAGGTAAGTACATGTACACTGGTGTCACCTTGACTTGTCTAGTGGGGGTAGACCCTGACCCAGAGATCTCCTGGATGAGGTATGCACATGTGTACTGGTGTCACCTTGACCTGTCCAGTGTGGATAGTCTCTGACCCAGAGATCTCCTGGATGAGGTAAGTACATGTGCACTGGTGTCACCTTGACTTGTCCAGTGGAGGTAGTCTCTGACCCAGAGATCACCTGGTTGAGGTAAGTACATGTGCACTGGTGTCACCTTGACCTGTCCAGTGGGGGTAGATCCTGACCCAGAGATCACCTGGTTGAGGTAAGTACATGTGCACTGGTGTCACCTTGACCTGCCTAGTGGGGGTAGATCCTGACCCAGAGATCTCCTGGATGAGGTAAGTACATGTGTCCTGGTGTCACCTTGACCTGCTTAGTGGGGGTAGATCCTGACCCAGAGATCACCTGGATGAGGTAAGTACATGTGCACTGGTGTCACCTTGACCTGTCCAGTGGGGGTAGACCCTGACTCAGAGATCTCCTGGTTGAGGTAAGTACATGTGCACTGGTGTCACCTTGACCTGTCCAGTGGGGTTAGACCCTGACCCAGAGATCTCCTGGATGAGGTAAGTACATGTGCACTGGTGTCACCTTGACCTGTCCAGTGGGGGTAGTCTCTGACCCAGAGATCACCTGGATGAGGTAAGTACATGTGCACTGGTGTCACCTTGACCTGTCCAGTGTGGATAGTCTCTGACCCAGAGATCTCCTGGTTTAGGTAAGTACATGTACACTGGTGTCACCTTGACCTGTCCAGTGTGGATAGTCTCTGACCCAGAGATCTCCTGGTTGAGGTAAGTACATGTACACTGGTGTCACCTTGACCTGTCCAGTGTGGATAGTCTCTGACCAAGAGATCACCTGGTTGAGGTAAGTACATGTACACTGGTGTCACCTTGACCTCTCCAGTGGGGATAGTCTATGACCCAGAGATCACCTGGTTGAGGTAAGTACATGTGCACTGGCGTCACCTTGACCTGTCCAGTGGGGGTAGTCTCTGACCCAGAGATCACCTGGTTAAGGTAAGTACATGTGCACTGGTGTCACCTTGACCTGCCTAGTGGGGGTAGTCTCTGACCCAGAGATCACCTGGTTAAGGTAAGTACATGTGCACTGGTGTCACCTTGACCTGTCCAGTGGGGGTAGTCTCTGACCCAGAGATCACCTGGTTAAGGTAAGTACATGTGCACTGGTGTCACCTTGACCTGTCTAGTGGGGGTAGTCTCTGACCCAGAGATCTACTGGTTGAGGTAAGTACATGTGCACTGGTGTCACCTTGACCTGTCCAGTGGGGGTAGTCTCTGACCCAGAGATCTACTGGTTGAGGTAAGTGCATGTACACTGGTGACCAGTAAGTAGACATCCTTGGCCAGAACTTGACTCATCTTTATTATGCATGATTGTTTTTATTTCATGTTATACATTTGTATGAATCATGTTTGAATATTTTTATCCTTTGTTGAGCATCATAAGTATCATGACCTTTTTTCAGTAGCATAAACATTTTTATAAACATTACTTATAGGATGATATGTATATGTAGAATGGCATATATGTTTCAGTATTGTTGCCCAAACATTAAACTTATTTATCTTCTTTTTTCCTGAAATTTAGGTTTAATATGAAAGGAATTGTCAGTCTCAGTTCAATGATTAAGTTATCAGAGATTATGCAGGTATAGAATTAGTGTCTGCATATTATTTTGGTTAAAGCCCGCTGTTCAACGGCCTTTCTAGTCTTTGGAAAGCTGTTTTTTGACATCTTGAAAATGTAATCATTCCAATTGGTCCACAGTTGTTATTTTCAATACAAATGTCATAAATACCATTACAGAAATGGCTTCCCACTGAGCGAGACAGAAGACATGGAGTTCAAGTATTCGTTGTCGTATGATGCACGGGAGCTTACAATTTTTGAAGTGCAGGTTGCAGACACAGCACGTTTCATGTGTACAGCAAAGAATCTGGCCGGAGAAACAGATAAAAGCTTTGACCTTGATGTCTATGGTATTAATATTTTACAGTTGATTTTATACAGGAAAGCTTTGACCTTGTTGTCTACTGTATTAACATCTTATAAATGATTGTGTGACTATAAATACTTTCACCCAGTACTGAGGCAGTGCCCAGGACCAATTGTCTCCACTTCAGAACTAAGCATGTTTTCTAAATTCCTATCCTGTATAGGTCAAGTGAAATGGCAAAGAGAGCCTACCGGAATCTTACCAAATAATGACAAAATCTAGACGTCATCACTTCCAGTCTAAAGAAGCATTTTATATTATATTTAATGCATATTAATGAAATAGTGAAGATTATCAGGGATATTATTTCTTTTTTTCCCAGAAGGGACTTCTTAAAAAAATGGTTTTATTAGATCTGAAGTAAGTTTTCATGTATATCATTTGCCTGTTCATTGTAGAAAAGTCATAAATAGTAAGAAGGAATAAAAATATGTTTTTCAGTTCCACCAGCCATTGATACAGACATGGCTTCACCTGAGAAGAACGTGGTGATTCAGGATAGCTCGCTCTACATCGACTGCCCTGTCTCGGGAGTGCCAAGGCCCAAAGTCACATGGTTTGATCTTCACTTACTATAAAAAACAATACCAGTAAATGTTCTTTGGGTATTCAGAACTTTTATTCAGTAATTTAGCTTGATTAAACCATTTATTAAACCTGGTTGAACCCATAATTTAAATCAAGTTTACCTTCAATTTAACCAGTTTTATTCAGTTATTTATTTTATTCATTCATTTGACCTGGTTAAGCATTATTTTTTTAAAGTTTAATCTTTAATTTAACCTGGTTTAATCACGAATTTAACACTGGATAACCATTATACCATTACATGCCCCATATGTTTGTTCACCAGGTAACCTTGTATTTAACCTGGTTAAGCCATGAATTTAACCCTGTGTAACCATTACACCATTACATGCTCCATATGTATGTTTACCAGGTAACCTTTAATTTAAACCAGTTAAAAGCTGTTGTTTGTTGACCTGGTATAAAGATGGAGAGCTGTTGTTTGTTGACCAGGTATAAAGATGGAGAGCTGTTGTTTTTTGACCAGGTATAAAGATTTAGAACTGTTGTTTGTTCACCAGGTATTAAGATGGAGAGCTTTTGTTTGTTGACCAGGTATAATGATGGGAAGCTGTTGTTTATTCACTAGGTATAAAAATCAAGAGGTGTTGTTTATTGACCAGTTATAAAGATAGAGAAGTGTTGTTTATTGACCAGGTATAAAGATGGAAGACTGTTGTTTGTTGACCAGGTATATAAAGATGGAGAGGTGTTGTTTGTTGACCAGGTATAAAGATGGAGAGCTGTTGTTTATTGACCAGGTATTAAGATGGAGAGCTGTTGTTTATTCACCAGGTATAAAGGTGGAGAGCTGTTGTTTGTTGACCTGGTATAAAGATTGATAACGGTTTGTTGACCAAGTATTAAGAGAGGGAAAGGTGTCATTTATTGACCAGGTATAAAGATGGAGAGCTTTTTTATTGACCAGGTATAAAGATAGAGAAGTGTTGTTTATTGACCAGGTATAAAGATAGAGAAGTGTTGTTTACTGACCAGGTATAAAGATAGAGAAGTGTTGTTTATTGACCAGGTATAAAGAAATAGAAGTGTTGTTTATTGACCAGGTATGAAGATGGAGTGCTGTTGTTTATTGACCAGGTATAAATATGGAGAGCTGTTGTTTATTGACCGGGTATAAACATAGAGAAGTGTTGTTTATTGACCAAGTATAAAGATAGAGAAGTGTTGTTTATTGACCGGGTGTAAACATAGAGAAGTTTTGTTTATTGACCAGGTATAAGGACAGAGAAGTGTTGTTTGTTGACCTGGTATAAAGATGGAGAGCTTTTGTTTATTGCCCAAGTATAAAGATGGAGAAGTGTTGTTTATTTACTAGGTATAAAGATAGAGAAGTGTTGTTTGTTGACCAGGTATAAAGATAAAGAAGTGTTGCTTATTGACCAAGTATAAAGATGGAGTGCTCTTGTTTGTTGACCAGGTATAAAGATAGAGAAGTGGTGTTTGTTTACCAGGTATAAATATAGAGAAGTGTTGTTTATTGATCAGGTATAAAGATGGAGAGCTGTTGTCCCCAGAACTTGACCCCAACCTGCGTCTCCATGCCGACGGGCGGCGTCTGGAGATCAAGGAGGCACGGGTGTCCGATGCTGGCGAGTATGTCTGCGTCGGAGAAAACATAGCGGGGTCTGCAGAGAACAAGTTTGATGTTGATGTGCATGGTATGTGAGATGTGAATATCAGTGGTGAAACGCATAACATAGACCATGTAGCTATTGATAGTAGATTGTGAATGAAAAAAGTGGATATTTTAATTTATTAAGGTGTGACCATTCATTATCTTAAAAGTATGATATATAAAAAACACACTCAAATATCTTCTCTTTTTTAACTCAATGGTAATTTTTGCTATCTCTCTACTTATTCACCAAAGACAAACAATTACAATAGCCTCTATATGTTGGTCAGCAATTGTTAGTTGGTCCATTTGTTTGTCTACTCTTAACTCTATAGTCCTTGATATATGAAATTAGCATCCCGGTATTAAGAACCCCCCCCCCCCCCACACACACACACACCAATTACAGATTATTTAATCTTATTTTTATTTTATCAAATTGAAGATTTTTTGTTGTTGTTCAGTGGGTCATAACATTAACAAAGGGAACTAGTTTTATTAATATTTGAAAATGATCTATATAATTATATTTATATGAGAAAGAATACAATTATGTGCAAAACATTTAATTACATTGTGTATTTTTTCATTAATTGAGTCTTATGTGTTCGAAGTCCCACCAAAGATTGACAGGCCAGGGGAGATAAGCAAACCTGAAATCGTCAAGAACGACACTATCAGCCTCACGTGTCCAGCAGCAGGTGTGCCCATCCCAGAGATCACTTGGTACAAGAATGGCATCGAGATTGGAGCAAACTCGAGTCAGTTCAAGTTGTTGAACGATGGTTGGACCCTTGAGATTGTGTCTGCTCAGATAGCTGACAGTGCAAGGTATATGTGGTCTGCTGCCAATGTAGAGTTTGTGTTGTCTGCTGACAGTGCAAGGTATATGTGGTCTGCTGACAATGTAGAGTTTGTGTCGTCTGCTGACAGTGCAAGGTATATGTGGTCTGCTGCCAATGTAGAGTTTGTGTTGTCTGCTGACAGTGCAAGGAATATATGTGGTCTGCTGACAATGAAGAGTTTGTGTCGTCTGCTGACAGTGCAAGGTATATGTGGTCTGCTGACAATGTAGAGTTTGTGTTGTCTGCTGACAGTGCAAGGTATATGTGGTCTGCTGACAATGTAGAGTTTGTGTTGTCTGCTGACAGTGCAAGGTATATGTGGTCTGCTGACAATGTAGAGTTTGTGTCGTCTGCTGACAGTGCAAGGTATATGTGGTCTGCTGACAATGTAGAGTTTGTGTCGTCTGCTGACAGTGCAAGGTATATGTCGTCTGCTGACAATGTAGAGTTTGTGTCGTCTGCAGACAGTGCAAGGTATATGTGGTCTGCTGACAATGTAGAGTTTGTGTTGTCTGCTGACAGTGCAAGGTATATGTCGTCTGCTGACAATGTAGAGTTTGTGTTGTCTGCTGACAGTGCAAGGTCTATGTCGTCTGCTGACAATGTAGAGTTTGTGTCGTCTGCTGACAGTGCAAGGTATATGTCGTCTGCTGACAATGTAGAGTTTGTGTTGTCTGCTGACAGTGCAAGGTCTATGTCGTCTGCTGACAATGTAGAGTTTGTGTCGTCTGCTGACAGTGCAAGGTATTTGTCGTCTGCTGACAATGTAGAGTTTGTGTTGTCTGCTGACAGTGCAAGGTATATGTCGTCTGCTGACAATGTAGAGTTTGTGTCGTCTGCTGACAGTGCAAGGTCTATGTCGTCTGCTGACAGTGCAAGGTATATGTCGTCTGCTGACAGTGCAAGGTATATGTCATCTGCTGACAGTACAAGGTATATGTCGTCTGCTGACAGTACAAGGTATATGTCATCTGCTGATAGTACAAGGTATATGTCGTCTGCTGACAGTACAAGGTATATGTCATCTGCTGATAGTACAAGGTATATGTCGTCTGCTGACAGTACAAGGTATATGTCGTCTGCTGACAATATAGAGTTTGTGTCGTCTGCTAACAGTGCAAGGTCTATGTCTTCTGCTGACAATATAGACTTTGTGTCGTCTGCTGACAGTGCAAGGTATATGTTGTCTTCTGACAATGTAGAGTTTGTGTCGACTGCTGACAGTGCAAGGTATATGTCGTCTGCTGACAGTGCAAGGTATATGTCGTCTGCTGACAGTGCAAGATATATCTTCTGCTGACAATATAGACTTTGTGTTGTCTGCTGACAGTGCAAGGTATATGTTGTCTGCTGACAATGAAGAGTTTGTGTCGTCTGCTGACAATGCAAGGTATATGTCGTCTGCTGACAGTGCAAGGTATATGTTGTCTGCTGACAGTGCAAGATATATCGTCTGCTGACAATATAGACTTTGTGTCGTCTGCTGACAGTGCAAGATATATCGTCTGCTGACAATGTAGAGTTTGTGTCGTCTGCTGACAGTGCAAGGTATATGTCGTCTGCTGACAGTGCAAGATATATCGTCTGCTGACAATATAGACTTTGTGTTGTCCGGTGACAGTGCAAGGTATATGTTGTCTGCTGACAATGTAGAGTTTGTGTCGTCTGCTGACAGTGCAAGGTATATGTCTACTGCTGACAGTGCAAGGTACACTTCAACACCGTTATTTCGAAGTCGTCGGGACCGTTAAAAAAACTTCGGATTAACGATAATTCGAAATAAACATTTGACAGAAGACTTCTTTGATTCTGTTAAAATAAAACATTGTGGAAGTCGCATAGCAATAGATTTCCACTTGTAACAAACGGAGGAATAAAAAGAATCTTTTTCTTGTTTTTATTTTTGTCTAATTACAGAACATATAAAATATAACGAATAGCACAAATTATCAGACATACAAACATATGAATACATTTTCGGAAATGAATTAACTTTTTTTAACTAATACGCGATGTCTCTCTGAACACCAGCTTTCGCACAGACGACAAAAGTGTATTTATCGGCTTTTGACGTGCCACGACAAGGTGTGAAAATACGCTCAGTATTTTGCAGTTTTGACTTCGGATTAAAGATTGATAATAAGTTGCGAATTATAGTGTTGGGACCGACTGAATCACTTCGAAATAACGATTTCTTCGGTTTAACGAAGTTCGGATTAACAATGAAATTTGACATTAAACAAAGAAGAACCAAAATCGGGATCCGAAACATACTTCGAAATAACGGTGACTTCCGATTATCGTTGTTCGAAATAACGGTGTTGAAGTGTATATGTCTTCTGCTGACAGTGCAAGGTATTTGTCTTCTGCTGACAGTGCAAGGTATATGTCGTCTGCTGACAGTGCAAGGTATATGTTGTCTGCTGACAGTGCAAGGTATATGTTGTCTGCTGACAATGTAGACTTTGTGTCGTCTGCTGACAGTGCAGGGTATATGTTGTCTGCTGACAATGTAGACTTTGTGTCGTCTGCTGTTAGTGCAAGGTATATGTCGTCTGCTGACAGTACAAGGTATATGTCATCTGCTGACAGTACAAGGTATATGTCGTCTGCTGATAGTGCAAGGTATATGTCATCTGCTGATAATACAAGGTATATGTCGTCTGCTGACAGTACAAGGTATATGTCATCTGCTGACAGTACAAGGTATATGTCATCTGCTGACAGTACAAGGTATATGTCGTCTGCTGATAGTGCAAGGTAAATGTCGTCTGCTGACAATGTTGAGTTTGTGTCTTCTGCAAACACATGGGATAGATAGCATACACTCCATTTATTTTGTTAATAAAGTGTCTTAATGAGGTAATTACCTCTGATATAATTAATAAAACTCTGTGAAAACAAATACAAGGATACTGGGAGCCAGTTGGGTTGTTTGATTGTGATAATTACTGAAGAATCTTTTATGGTTTCAGGTACAAATGTAAATATGGATTTAAAAATAATATTTTCTGGTCATTTTTAAACTTATTGTTCTTGCATAAACGTCAATTTTCCAAAAGGATTTAAAGATATTTTAGTTGTTACAAGAATAACAAAGATTTTGCTGTTAAATGAGGATGATGATAATAAGCAGACCAACTGTCTTATAAAGTTGTCACATGCCTTCAGCAGCCACTTTGACCACTTCCCTAATGACTTGCTGCTTATTCAGGTTAGATTAAAATATCCTTGGAACCACATCCCTGGACTTGCTGCTTATTCAGGTTAGACTGAATTATGCTGGGAACCACCTCCCTTGACTAGCAGCTTATTCAGGTTAAACTGAATTATGCTGGGAACCACTAACCTTGACTTGCAAATTTTTTAGGTTAGACTGAATTGTGCTGGGAACCCCTTGACTTACTGCTTATTCAGGTTTTACTGAATTATGCTGGGAACCACTTCCCTTGACTTGCTGCTTATTCAGGTTAGACTGAAATATGCTGGGAACCACTAACCTTGACTTGCAAATTATTCAGGTTAGACTAAATTATCCTGGGAACCACTTCCAATGACTTGCTGCTTATTCAGGTTAGACAAAATTATCCTGGAAACCACTTTCCTTGACTTGCTGCGTATTCAGGTTTTAGTGAATTATGCTGGGAACCACTTATCTTGACTTGCCACTTATTCAGGCTTGACTGAATTATGCTGGGAACCACTTCCCTTGACTTGCTTACTTATTCAGGTTAGACTGAATTATGCTGGGAACCACTACCCTTGACATGCCACTTATTCAGGTTAGACTGAATTATGCTGGGAACCACCTCCCTTGACTTGCAGCTTATTCAGGTTAAACTGAATTATGCTGGGAACCTCTTACCTTGACTTGCAAATTATGCAGGTTAGACTGAATTATGCCGGGAACCACCTCCCTTGACTTGCTGTTTATTCAGTTTAGACTGGATTATCCTGGGAACCACTTTCCTTGACTTGCAGCTTATACAGGTTAGACTGACTTATGCTGGGAACCACGTACCTTGACTTGCTGCTTATTCAGGTTAAACTGAATTATGCTGGGACTTAAAAATTGTGAATGTTAACAGTACTGTACTTGAAAATCCTTTGTATTTGCCAGGTTCATATGTCTTGCTTAAAACTCTGAGGGATTATTAAGTTTGGTGCTTTAAAATGCTTTGTTTTCAGGTACACATGTAGTGCTAATGACTCTCCTGGATTAAGGGTATTTTAAAATCCTTTGTATTATCCAGATGTACATGTCGTTCTAAGAACCTCTCTGGATTATTGATAACGGTATTCAAAATCCTTTGTATTATTCAGGTACACATGTCGTGCTACAAATGCCGCTGGAGAGAGTGAGAAAGTGTTTGATCTTAATGTGCTGGGTAAGTACTGATAGTGACATTAGGGTCCCTAACAAGGTTTAAAACCATATGATATCGCTCCCTTGTTGCAAAAAAGTACCATGTGACATTGAAATAAGAAGGCACATGGTACCTGTTTGCACCAACGGGGCAATATTGCTTTGGTTGTGTAAAAAAAAGAGCTGTTTGAATGTTCACAGATGCCACATTGAACTTATGGATTTTTTTACACATAATGAGATGACATGAACCTTGAAAATATTATTCACTTTTGTAACTTTACAGACGTAAATTGTTCACATCCGTATTTTGAACTTTCTTATTGCTAAGTGTTTTTAACAATTTGAAGAACTTTGTTAAACTGGTTTGTGTTTGAATGTGATTCTGGCAATTAAATCAAAATATTTTAATTTTTAAAATGAATTAAGAGTAAGCACAATATGGGCAAAGTTGTAAGTAATTTTAATTGATATAACCATTTTATTGTATGCTTTTTGGAGTTTTATAGAGAAATGTCAGTGAATTAAAACAGATAATTCACTGTTTCAAACAGTGAAAATTAACAGTGAAAATTATCTTTTTTTTCTGTCATGTCGTGAAATGGCATCGTTGTCATGACTTTATGATGTCATTGTTTCAGCAAAAATACAAAAATAATCATTTTTTAGCATTAAATAATAAGAAAATATTTTGTATCTGGTGTTATATCGATTTAAATTAACTAATGATAAAAAAATGAATATTTTTTCTTTGATTGCTTGTGATTTAAAATCAATACTCCACCAAATCCAACAAATATCCTCTATATAACCCACCTGATGAGAAAATGGGTCTTTCGCCATATGCCTCAAGCTTAGCTCCAGACCATCCTGCACATTCCCACAGACTGGTCAGGAGTTACTCTGTCTGCTTATGAGACATTGAAACCTTGTTTGACTTTATAAGTTGTTATAGCTGGCCCCCGATATTGCATAAGACCCTTTTTCCCCTGTGTCTCATTTTATTTTTATGTAATCATTACATATGTTGATTCCTAATCAATCGTATTACAGTACAGTTTGTTTTGAACCAGTCTATATTGATCCTGATACGTATATGTTGACATGTAACCTTTCCTGTTACATATATGTTGACATATAACCTATCTTGTTACAGTACAGGCGGTTTTGAACCAGTCTTAATATTGACATGTAACCTATCCTGTTACATATATGTTGACATGTAACATATCCTGTTACATATATATTAACATGTAACCGATCCTGTTACAGTACCGCCATTCGTTGACAGAGCCCTAGTGAACCTGTTCCCCAAGGTGGTTGTGAACCAGTCTACCATCATCAGCTGTCCTGCAGAAGGCAAGCCCAGTCCCTCCATCACCTGGTTGAAAAATGGTTTGCTGTTAGAGACAAGTGTACAGGTAAGTAGATAGGGTGAGATAACCTTTTTCCTCTAAGATATGCATTTTGACGGGTTTGTAGTCCCTTTGAAATTCAAATTAGGTTAAAGACCTTTCTTACTAGATTTAAGTTTTAAAGGCTTCATTTCCAACCCTAGGATACTGATTAGCAGCAAACAGCATTAAACCTAAACAGACTGCAAGTTATTCGCAGGCTGTTCTGGTTTTATGCTGTTTCCATATACTCATAGACATTTTCACTTTGCGGGAAAGAGTTTAAGAAGATTTTATACTTCCTTGCTTGATTTGCTAGTTTTTAATGAAATCTTCAGTATGACTTGCCTTTTAGCCAATTCACAAGTTTAACACAAACATATCAGAAAATGGCCGAGGCTAATTGCTAATTTTTTCCTTATAAGAAAACCACAAATGTATTTGTCCACAAAGTCATTTTTTTAAACCATCAATGTTCATTATGACAAAGTGGTGTTAAGGGGTATAACTCATGTTTATAACAAATCTCCAATTCTCATTGTTGCCATGGTTATAGACACGCTACGAGATCCTGTCTGGGGGACGTCAGTTGAGGATTAAAAACGCCCAACTCTCCGACACTGCAGGATATGTGTGTGTCGCTGAAAACAAGGCTGGCATCCACTCTGTGGACTTTAACCTCACTGTTCTAGGTATGGTGCTATAATGTTTATTTATTTTTGTGGTTTTTTGATAAGTTAGTTTAAAAGGGATTTAATTGTTCATAGATTTGACTTTAACCCCACTGTTCTAGCTAAGGTGGTTTTATAATGATTATTTACCTATTGTGGTTGATTCCATAAGTTAGCTTGAAAGTGACTTGTTTAGATTTTTTTGTATTTAAAAAAAAGTTAAATGAATTACCAACATTATTTTTTTAAATATTTGGTATAGTTTTGTAATAATTGTAATAACAAGGAAAAATATTTTGAAATCCAGCATGGGGGTTTGAACCCGGGACCTGTGGAAGCTAAAGCTAATGGGCTACAATTACACGATACAGACGTTTTAAATTAGATAGTAGTTTAAACGCTATCTTTGTAACAATTTTTAGGTGAAGTTTGATGAAAAGCATTAATTTTTTTTAAATATATATCTATTCTTAGTTGATGATTATGGATAGTAGAACATATATATTAAAACATTTGTCTTAGTCAGGAGTGTTATTTTTCTTGTTTGAATATTATAAAGCATACATTTTATAAACGTCTTACTTTTTTGGTCTTTTTTTTTTAAACTGTGTGTTGTAAAAGTCCTTTTAAGCGAGTCCTTCGGAGCTTTGTGACTGACTTTCCTGGGCCTTTACTTCAACGTTAATGTCTCAATGAAGAGCATACAACAAATTTAAAAGTCAACTGACATTTTAAACCTCTCAACACAATGACATTTGTTTGTGAAATGTTCCTAACAGAAAAAACAGAAAAGTTTGAGACAAATTGCAATGAAGTGAATATAATACTTCAATGAATCGATCATCAAGATTGATGCTTAGTCATAGAAAATGTTGAATGCATTATCATCTTACACGCAGACTAACAATTCTGACACTGACAAAAATAAATAATTTTAACAAGTAAAATGAGTATTTAAACTGAACATTTCAAGCCAAAATGCATGAAAATGAATATTTGAATTGATTTGTGCAATTTATACCAAGCAATTTAGAAGACCCATCATTCCCAAACTGAACATTTCATGACATGAATTTTCCCGATTGGAGGGTTTTTAGCACTAACTTTACCCAATTGGTACAGTACCGGTACGTTTACAAATTGGGTACAAAAATTGCTGAACTTTGAACAAGTCCCTTCGGTTTTTAACCCTTTGCATGCTGGGAAATTTGTCTTCTGCTAAAATGTCGTCTGCTAAATTTCTAAAATTAGCATATTCTTCGATTTAAAAAAATAAAATTATCAGAATAGCAAACAGTTTGGAGCCTGATGAGACGCCACGTTCTGTGGCGTCTCATCTGGATCCAAACTGTTTGCAAAGGCCTTCAAATTTCGGTCCCCGCACTGAAAGGGTTTAGGAGTCTCGAGACTGACAAAGCCTGGAAAGCTACATTCAAACATCACCCTACAAATTATATAACCAGTTTTGATACATGTAATTAAAAAGAGGTTAAAAACACTAAACGTTGAAAATGTTTAATACATGGCCACTGGTACTATTTAAACCTATATTTTTTGCATATTGCAGTTCCACCACGGATAGACACGCGCCGCACCAACGCAAACCCAAAAGTAGTCCAGAACAGCACGTTGACGCTCACGTGTCACGCCACTGGAGTACCGTCCCCTGTTATCACATGGTTTAAAAACGGTGATATGTTGCTTAGCAACAACGAGAGCTTTGTGTTTGTTGATGGTGGACGGGAGCTGAAGATATTAAACACGCAGGTAGAGCATTAAGCATGAAAATATTAATTATGTATTCCTCACGCTAATATATAAGCACAACAACATGGGTCTGATGATGTTATTTCGGGCACTGGAAATTTATACAGTCGGGCTACTGGAATTGTATCATCCATTTCTATGAAAAAATCATGATTGAGTTAGTGGTTGAAATTTGTTACCATGAAGTCTGCTGATTCTGTTAGGCAAATGTGTTGGGTATTTGTTATGAGCTTGATGTGTTATTGTCTAACAATGACTGGATTGCTATGTAGAGTGTTTTACAGATTACAAATTTGATCAACCGGTAGTGTGCACACAACAATAATAGTTGTACGAATGTTAAGACACATGCTGTGCTTTCATTGTGGAAGTTTGGTAAAAGTTTGTCATGTTATTCTCACCACAATGTTCAGGGTGGTTGGTTTACTTTCTTGAATATCTTACCTGATGCTTGTTTATTCCATAATAATGTAGCTCAGACTTCATCATGTTTTCCTAAGACCCTGATAGATCTTAATCACAGCTCATCTACATTGTGATAACCATCCAATTACAATACGTGTAACTTTTCAGCTTTTATATTGATAACTTAAATTGATCTTAAAAAATGTTCTCAATGGGGTGATAAGTTGTCATAAATTGATGTTTCCTCGTCTGTATAGATGGAGGTTTTAAGGTATGCCAATGGCATCCTTCCATCTAACATGAAAATTGGATGATTGGGTTAGTTAAGAAGTAATGCTTCTTCCAAAATAGCATCTTTACGTACATATGGTTTAAGACACTAAATATAAAATCAAGGATAATTAATGCAATGAGCCTTGTTTTTGGAAAAATAGGCTTAATTCATATTCACAAAATTTCGTCCCAAATTAACCTATGCAGTTTGTAAAGGCTAATCAGGGACGACATTTTCCGTCTAAGCTGGATCTTCTTCTTGAGGAGACTTCCTTTAAACAAAAAATTCCTTAAAAGCAGAAAGTGTCATCACTGATTAGCCTGCTTTGACAGCCCAGTGTTGGCAGAGCTAGGCTCTATTAAGTATCTGTACTTGATACATTACAGGTATCTGACACAGGCATATATTATCTGTACTTGATACATTACAGGTATCTGACACAAGCATATATTATCTGTACTTGATACATTACAGGTATCTGACACAAGCAAATAGTATCTGTACTTGATACAGTACAGGTATCTGACACAAGCATATATTATCTGTACTTGATACATTACAGGTATCTGACACAAGCATATAGTATCTGTACTTGATACATTACAGGTATCTGACACAAGCATATATTATCTGTACTTGATACATTACAGGTATCTGACACAGGCATATATTATCTGTACTTGAAACATTACAGGTATCTGACACAAGCATATATTATCTGTACTTGATACATTACAGGTATCTGACATAAGCATGTATTATCTGTACTTGATACATTACAGGTATCTGACACAAGCATATACTATCTGTACTTGATACATTACAGGTATCTGACACAAGCATATATTATCTGTACTTGATACATTACAGGTATCTGACACAAGCATATATTATCTGTACTTGATACATTACAGGTATCTGACACAAGCATATATTATCTGTAATTGATACATTACAGGTATCTGACACAGGCATATATTATCTGTACTTGATACATTACAGGTATCTGACACAGGCATATATTATCTGTACTTGATACATTACAGGTATCTGACACAGGCATATATTATCTGTACTCACGTTGTAGGTATCTGACACAGGCATATATTATCTGTACTCACATACATTACAGGTATCTGACACAGGCATATATTATCTGTACTCACATACGTTGCAGGTATCTGACGCAGGCATATATTATCTGTACTCACATACATTGCAGGTATCTGACGCAGGCATATATTATCTGTACTCACATACATTGCAGGTATCTGACAAGGCATATATTATCTGTACTCACATACATTGCAGGTATCTGACACAGGCATATATTATCTGTACTCACATACATTACAGGTATCTGACACAGGCATATATTATCTGTACTCACATACATTGCAGGTATCTGACACAGGCATATATTATCTGTACTCACTTACATTGCAGGTATCTGACACAGGCATATATTATCCGTACTCACATACATTGCAGATATCTGACACAGGCATATATTATCTGTACTCATAAACATTACAGGTATCTGACCCAGGCATATATTATCTGTACTCACATACATTACAGGTTTCTGACACAGGCATATATTATCTGTACTCACATTACAGGTATCTGACACAGGCATATATTATCTGTACTCACATACATTGCAGGTATCTGACACAGGCATATATTATCTGTACTCGCATACATTACATGTATCTGACACAGGCATATATTATCTGTACTCACATTGCAGGTATCTGACACAGGCATATATTATCTGTACTCATATACATTACAGGTATCTGATACAACCATATATTATCTGTACTCACATACATTGCAGGTATCTGACACAGGCATATATTATCTGTACTCACATACATTGCAGGTATCTGACACAGGCATATATTATCTGTACTCACATATATTGCAGGTATCTGACACAGGCATATATTATCTGTACTCACATACATTGCAGGTATCTGACACCGGCATTAATTATCTGTACTCACATACATTGCAGGTATCTGACACAGGCAAATATTATCTGTACTCACTCATATTGCAAGTATCTGACACAGGCATATATTATCTGTCCTTGCATACATTACATGTATCTGACACAGGCATATATTATCTGTACTTGCATACATTACAGGTATCTGACACAGGCATATATTATCTGTACTCACATACATTACATGTATCTGACACAGGCATATATAATCTGTACTTACATACATTACAAGTATCTGACACAGGCATATATTATCTGTACTCAATCACACTGCAGATATCTGACACAGGCATATATTATCTGTACTCACTTACATTGCAAGTATCTGACACAGGCATATGTTATCTGTACTCACTTACATTACAGGTATCTGACACAGGCATATATTATTTGTACTCACTTACATTGCAGGTATCTGACACAGGCATATATTATCTGTACTCACTTACATTACAGGTATCTGACACAGGCATATATTATCTGTACTCACTTACATTACAGGTATCTGACACAGGCATATATTATCTGTACTCACTTACATTGCAGGTATCTGACACAGTCATATAATATCTGTACTCACATACATTGCAGGTATCTGACACATGCATATATTATCTGTACTCACATACATTGCAGGTATCTGACACAGGCATATATTATCTGTACTTACATTGCAGGTATCTGACACATGCATATATTATCTGTACTCACATATGTAACAGGTATCTGACACAGGCATATATTATCTGTACTCACATTGCAGGTATCTGACACAGGCATATATTATCTGTACTCACTTACATTACAGGTATCTGATACAGGCATATATTATCTGTACTCACATACATTACAGGTATCTGTCACAAGCATATATTATCTGTACTCACATACATTACATGTATCTAACACAGGCATATATTATCTGTACTCACTCACATTGCAGGTATCTGACACAGGCATATATTATCTGTACTCACTCACATTGCAGGTATCTCACACAGGCATATTTTATCTGTACTCACATACATTACAGGTATCTGACACAGGCATATATTAACTGTACTCACTTACATTACATGTATCTGACACAGGCATATATTATCTGTACTCACATATATTACAGGTATCTGACACAGGCATATATTATCTGTACTCACTCACATTACAGGTATCTGACACAGGCATATATTATCTGTACTCACATTGCAGGTATCTGACACAGGCATATATTATCTGTACTCACATACATTGCAGGTATCTGACACAGGCATATATTATCTGTACTTACATTGCGGGTATTTGACACAGGCATATATTATCTGTACTCACATATATAACAGGTATCTGACACAGGCATATATTATCTGTACTCACATACATTGCAGGTATCTGACACAGGCATATATTATCTGTACTCACATACATTGCAGGTATCTGACACAGGCATATATTATCTGTACTCACATACATTACATGTATCTGACACAGGCATATATTATCTGTACTCACTTACATTGCAGTTATCTGACACATGCATATATTATCTGTACTCACATTACAGGTATCTGACACAGGCATATATTATCTGTACTCACCTACATTGCAGGTATCTGACACAGGCATATATTATCTGTTCTCACTTACATTACAGGTATCTGACACAGGTATATATTATCTGTACTCACATACATTGCAGGTATCTGACACAGGCATATATTATCTGTACTCACTTACATTGCGGGTATTTGACACAGGCATATATTATCTGTACTCACATATATAACAGGTATCTGACACAGGCATATATTATCTGTACTCACATACATTGCAGGTATCTGACACAGGCATATATTATCTGTACTCACATACATTGCAGGTATCTGACACAGGCATATATTATCTGTACTCACATACATTACATGTATCTGACACAGGCATATATTATCTGTACTCACTTACATTGCAGTTATCTGACACATGCATATATTATCTATACTCACATTACAGGTATCTGACACAGGCATATATTATCTGTACTCACCTTCATTGCAGGTATCTGACACAGGCATATATTATCTGTTCTCACTTACATTACAGGTATCTGACACAGGTATATATTATCTGTACTCACATACATTGCAGGTATCTGACACAGGCATATATTATCTGTACTCACTTACATTGCGGGTATTTGACACAGGCATATATTATCTGTACTCACATATATAACAGGTATCTGACACAGGCATATATTATCTATACTCACATACATTGCAGGTATCTGACACGGGCATATATTATCTGTACTCACATACATTGCAGGTATCTGACACAGGCATATATTATCTGTACTCACATACATTACATGTATCTGACACAGGCATATATTATCTGTACTCACTTACATTGCAGTTATCTGACACATGCATATATTATCTGTACTCACATTGCAGGTATCTGACACAGGCATATATTATCTGTACTCACCTTCATTGCAGGTATCTGACACAGGCATATATTATCTGTTCTCACTTACATTACAGGTATCTGACACAGGTATATATTATCTGTACCCACATACATTGCATGTATCTGACACAGGCATATATCATCTGTACTCACATACATTGCAGGTATCTAACACAGGCATATATTATCTGTACTCACATACATTGCAGATATCTGACACAGGCATATATTATCTGTACTCACATATATTGCTGGTATCTGACACAGGCATATAGTATCTGTACTCACTTACATTGCAGGTATCTGACACAGGCATATATTAAATGTACTCACATATATAACAGGTATCTGACATAGGCATATATTATCTGTACTCACATTGCAGGTATCTGACACAGGCATATATTATCTGTACTCACTCACATTGCAGGTATCTGACACAGGCATATATTATCTGTACTCACTTACATTGCAGGTATCTGACACAGGCATGTATTATCTGTACTCACATACATTGCAGGTATCTGACACAGGCATATATTATCTGTACTCACTTACATTGCAGGTATCTGACACAGGCATATATTTTCTGTACTCACTTACATGGCAGGTATTTGACACAGGCATATATTATCTGTACTCACATATATAACAGGTATCTGACACAGGCATATATTATCTGTACTCACATTGCAGGTATCTGACACAGACATATATTACCTGTACTCACATACATTACAGGTATCTGACACAGGCATATATCATCTGTACTCTCATACATTGCAGGTATCTGACACCGGTATATATATTCGGTTCTCACATACATTACAGGTATCTGACTCAGGCATATATTCGTGCAATGCTGCTAATGAGGCCGGGGAGTCTGTGGTCTCGTACAATGTCCAAGTGCAAGGTATGATCCCCCATAGAGGGAGTATTTGTACATTTTTCTATAGGTGTAGACATTCAATTACGTGCCTCTGAATTTAGGCAAATTTTAGATTCTTAACCTCATTGAACTTGTCCTTTTTGTGTCGCAAACTTGTCTCTCAGGTTACAGATTTTCAGATAATGTAACTTTATGTACTTTAACTATATGTTTTTCATATTGATGTTATATACTTTTTGAATGTGTTTATGTAATATGCAAGGGCCAGTGGCTGTATAGCAAATAAACTTTCTTCTTTATGCATATGATGTTTATACTATGTAAAAGTTCGGGATGTTATGTTTGTATATATTGCAACATTCATTTGCAGAGTTATTTGCCTTTAAACATAGGGCAACTTTTGATATAAAACATCACTGAAGTGTTGTTCTTACTATATTTAAATTCCAGATGTTATTTTTGTGTATATCACACTATTTGTTCCCTTGAAACATTGATGTAATAAATCAACACCAAGCTTTATGTTTGTATGTGGGAACAATGTGAAGAAAGAAACAACAAAACTTTAAGAGATTGCCTTATACTCCCTTTATGCACCTGCTTAAATTAAGCCATATTTAAAAAAAACACTAGAACAATCATGGAAGATTTTTAATAGCCCCATGTCCAACATCTTCAATGATTGTACTAGTTTGTATAAGTCATGTAAAAAGCTGGGCTATTCCAGCATATATAGTTATTCTGTTTAGTCAATACTGGTTTGCTGGTAATTTTCACTGATGTCACAGTAATAACAAACACTTTACTTAACTTGTTCACTCTCCAATGGTGCAGTGCCACCCCAGCTCGACATGGATGACATCAACCCCAGTCCTCACGTCCTCCTGGGGGGCTCGGTCGTGCTTAACTGCCCCGTGTTTGGTGTACCGGAACCAGAGGTCATGTGGATGAGGGCGGGGCTACCCATAAACATTGACACAAATCCTTTTTACAACCTTGAGGTATGATAAGAAGTTAATAACTAATAAGAATGTGTTGCTTGGTGAAAAATGCAATTGAATTTAATTAAGAATTAATAAGAATGTGTTGCTTGGTGTAAACAATTGTTATTTATTTAATCAATAATTAATAAAAATGTGTTTTTTTGTTATAAGTAATAGTAATTAATTAAATTGTTATAATTTTATCTTATGTTCATCTCATGTAATTGTACCAGAGGATGTGTTGTTGAGATATGTGAATTTTGGCACTAATAAGGTTTATAACTTGGTGGTATAATGAGTAACTTTAAAGAATATTTGCTTGAATATTTGTGTAAGAAATATTCACCATTGCACATGTTGTAAATCCCGCTTGTGTAATGCTCAGCGAAACAGTCACAATGGTCAAGTGCATGCGTGCATGTGTGCGTCTAAATTGTCCGGCGTAAACATTTATAATTGAATGAGCAATTTAAATATAGCAAACCAGATATGTTCACCATCATGAGACGAAGTGTCGTGTGTAACACACATATCATTTGTCCAAACCTCAAAGGACACACTTATAGGTCAAAGGCAAAATTTGGTCATTAAACAGCTTGACTTATCATGCAATTTAAAACAATTTACCATTAAAGACCATCATGTGGAGACTGTGTGTCACCTGAAATACTCTTTCTATAAGGTCAAGGTTACACTAAGAGGTCAGGGTCAAAACTGCTTGTTTTACTGCAACTTAATTCATTATCATACAATTAAAAATATATTTACTACAAATGTCCACTATGAAAAGACGATTTATGTTGTGAGAAATATGTCTTCTTTTCTCAAAAGGCAAGATTTGACTTAAATGTCATGGACTATATTTGGCCATAAAACTGTTTTCTTGTCAGGACTGTAACTTCATCATTTATCATGCAATTTTATAATGATTTCCAAAAAATTTAATTTGCAATCTTTAGACTTAATGGCATGTTGTTTCAAATGTCTCCTTACCTCAAAAGTAAAGGTCACACATTAAGGTTAAAGGTGGCCATAAAACATGTTGTACAGAATGTAACTTCATGAGTCAACATGCAATTTAAAAGTAATATACCAAAAAGGTTTACCATGTAGAGATGTGTAATCCCTTGGCACAAGGTCAAGGTCACAATTTATGAGTTAAACATTTGCATGTTTCAGCTTGTTAAATAATTGCAAGCAGATTGATAATGGTTCAACATTTTTCCTACATCTAGTTAGTAACTTATATCTACCTTCTAATATCCAGTGTCCCAATTATGGATAATCAGTACACTTGACACAAACTCCATAATGAAGTAACTCTGACTTGAGCAAAAAATGTGAAGCCATGTCATACAAAACAGCATGTTTTGACACATGTCCAAGCGCTTCGTCATCAGAAGTATACTTTGATAAATTGTATTAATCATATGTTGTTTAAAATCTTTTCTAATAAAATATATTGAATAAAAATGTGTGGCATCAGTCCATAAAGGCTCATCTAACAGGAGAACCCTCAGCTAAAGACCTCTTGCCATTATTGATAAGGAGTGCCATTATGGACGCCTGTCATACAGTTGACATGTTTAAACCTCTAATTATAAAATTATAAGACTGTTTTCAACTGCCTTGTTTTTCATTAATCAGAGGTTGTGTACTTGGAAAACCAGAGATTGTGTGTTTGGTTAACCAGAGTTTGTGTCTTTGGTTAACCAGAAGTTGTGCGTTTGGTTAACCAGAGGTTGTTTGTTTGGCAAAGCAGAGGTTGTGTATTTGGTAAACCACAGATTGTGTGTTTGTATAATAAGAGGAAGTGCGTTTGGTTAACCCGAGGTCATGTGGGTCAGAAGGGGCTTCATGTTAAATTTTGGTAGGTATCTGTTTTATGAGCTTGCCGTTTAGGAAGAAATTGATAAGTGTGTAGCTTGGCAAAATAAATATTAATTAATAAATTTATTGTCAAAGCATTTCATCAGCTGTCATTGCTAAATTCCTACCAAGAACATTAACGGCAACATGCTATTTTTTCATTCTGTAAGATATTACTGGGAGTTATTGTCAGTTTTGTCAAAATGAAGTTCGGTGGTATATAATTATTGACTGTCTCTGTCAATTTTCTTTCTTCCAAATCTGTTGTGAGGTTCTTCCCTTTGTACTTAGATGATCAAGGGTATGGTCAAATATAACTAAACCCTTTTTACTACATATTTGTGAATTACTAAAGGTACAAAATCAGTTATGTGTATCCTCTGATTACAGGGTGAAGGTCACAGGCTGGTCATTACTAATGCCAGACTGTCAGATGCAGGTCTCTTCGTGTGTGTGGCTAACAATGAGGCTGGAACCATCAGCCAGGAGTATAACCTAGATGTCTGGGGTAAGGCAGATAAACAGAGCTCAGGGAAAATGGGGCTTAATGCATGGGTGTAAAGTGTCGTCCCAGATAAGCCTGTGTAGTTTCAGGGGCAGTTTTTTCTGCTTTTATCGTATATTTTGTTTAAAATATGTCTCTTCTAAGTGTTAATCCAGTTTAAGTGTAGAGTGTTATCCTTGATTAGCCTGGGGTGACACTTTAAGATGCATGAAGTTCAATTTCTCAAGAGAAAGTCTCAAATATTATACCTAATCATGGAGATCGAAAACTAAAAGAACACTGTTACTCAGAGAATTGAATAAGGCTTATGACATAGACTCAGACAGTAGACAGATTGAAAAATTTAATTTTGAAATGAAAAATTATGTCATATGAAAAATGAGACTTAATTACTGAGTTATTGAGTAGATTAATTGAAAATTGTCTTCTTCACTTCACACACTCATTAAGATTAATTCAGTACCACTTATCCGCTTATCATAACAATGAACTAGTTACGGGCATGCAATTAGAAGGGCCAGTTACTTTCATTTCATAGCAATCGACAAGTTTATTGGTATGTGATTAATTGGGTCCACCTTCTGCTAGTAACTCACGAGTCACCTATCACGGGCAAGTTTGTGCAAACAAATCTGAAAATGACAGATGCAAATTTCCTTTTTTTATTTCAAAATCAGAAATTGGCAAATTTAAGTGTTGACGAAGTTATTTTCTGTTTGTTTTTCATTATATTTGTGTCAACAGGTGGATCACTGATGAAAAGTATAAAATGTTAACTGTAACAGTCTTAATGGAAAGTAAGTTGAGACTTTTACGTTTTAAGTAAAAGGACACTGGTTCAAGCCCAGGCCCCGTGTTCACAAAACGATTTTGCAATTGAAAATCGATTTTAACTGACATTGATTTTCATTTTTGCCTATCAACTACAATGGCAATCCATTATCAATGACAAGTAAAATCGATTTTCGATTGCAAAAAATGTTTTGTGAACACGGGGCCAGGTGAGGTTAACTTTTTTCTTGTTGTTTTTCTTTATTTCATTATAATCTTGTTATTGTACTGGAAATCTTTTGTTCCAATGTTTTCTGTGACAAATTTATAGCATTGTATGACGTACTTAAAAAATGCACAGATCTGTTTGCAAGTCTCTTTAAAGCTCTATCAGATTATGTAGAAAGCAGAAGACCATTTCAAAAAGTTTTTGTAAGCCCATAGCAATGATCATATTAAACATTTTATATTTAAAAAAATCAATGCAACTTGCTTAAAATGTGTTATTGAAATGGTTTTCAAGCTGATGAGTTTTAAAATGATGATTTTCTATTTGCCTTTCAATATATCCACAATTTAAATTGTGAAACCCTGTTGTCTGTTATTTCTTTTCAGTTGATAATCCCCCCTCCCTCATTTGACTAATAACCTTTCAGTTACCCTCCCACCATTATCATTTTCCTTTCAGTTGCCCTCCCACTATTATCATTTTCCTTTTAGTTGCCCCCCCCACCATTGAACAATTTCCTTGCGGTTGCTCCCTCACCATACATCAATGTCCCTTCAGTTGCCCCCACTATTGACCTATTTCCTTTCAGTTTCCCCAATTATCGACTAATTTCCTTTCAGTTGCCCCCCACCATTAACCATATTCTGTTCAGTTGCCCCAACAATTGACCAAAGTCTGTTCAGTTGCCCCTCACCACTGACCAAAGTCTGTTTAGTTGACCATTTGACCAATTTTCCTTTCAGTAGCCCGCACAGTTTAACAATTTCCTTTCAGTTGCTTTCTCCCCCACACACATTACCAATTGTATTTGATTTGATCTTGCAATTAACCAATTTAATTTCAGTCAAAATCAACTTATTCCACTTACTTCCTTTCAGTTGCACACACAACTTTTTGGCCACAATTGACAAATACATTTTAGTTGCCTTAAAAATTGACAAGTTCCTTTCAGTTGCCCCCACAATTGACTAATTCCCTTTCACTTGCCCCACTATATACCAATATCCCTTCAGTTGCCCTTTTATGTACCAATATCCTTTCAGTTGCCTCAACTATTGACCAATATTCTTTCAGTTGCCCCACTATATACCAATATCATTTCACTTGCCCCACTATTGACCAATATCCCTTCAGTTGCCCCACTATAAACCAATACTCTTTCACTTGCCCCAACTATTGACAATATCCCTTCAGTTGCCCCAATATATACCAATATCCTTTCACTTTCCCCAACTATTGACCAATATTCTTTCAGTTGCCCCCACTATTTACCAATTTCCCTTTCAGTTTACCCCACTTTTGACCAATGTCCTTTTCAGTTACCCTCATCATTGACTAAGATCCTTTCAGTTCATCTCATTTTTGACAAATATCATTTCAGTTTCCCTGACAATCAACCAATATGCTTTTAGTTGCCCCTTTATGCACAAATATCCCAGCAGTTTTGCCAACTATAGACCAATATCCCTTCAGTTGCCCCCTATATTTACCAATATCTATCAGTTTGGCCACAATTGACACTTATCCTACAAGTTTCTTCCACAATTTACCAATATATTTTCAGTCTCCCCAATAATTGACCATTTTCCTTATAGATGACCCCACTATTGACCAATTTCCGTTTAGTTGCCCCTATCATTGACCAATGCCCTTTCAGTTGCCCCAATTTACAACCATTTCCTTATCAGTTGGCCCCATTATTCAACAATGCCCTTTCAGTCGCCATTACAATTGACCAATTTCCTTTCAGTTGCCTCAACAATTGACCAATGCCCTTTCAGTTGTCTCTACAATTGACCAATCCCCTTTCATTTGTCCCAACAATTGACCAATGCCTATTCATTTGTCCCTACAATTGAAAAATTCCCTTTCAGTTGCCCCCACAATTGACTAATTCCCTTCCACTTGCCCCAACTATTGACCAATATCCCTTCAGTTGCCCCACTATATACCAATATCCTTTCATTTGCCCCAGTTATTGACCAATATTCTTTCAGTTGCCCCCACTATTTACCAATTTCCCTTTCAGTTTACCCCACTTTTGACCAATTTCCTTTTCAGTTACCCTCATCATTGATCAAGATCCTTTCAGTTCCTCTCACTTTTGACAAATATCATTTCAGTTTCCCTGACAATCAACCAATATGCTTTTAGTTGCCCCTTTATGCACAAATATCCCTGCAGTTTTGCCCACTTTAGACCAATACCCCTTCAGTTGCCACCAATATTTACCAATATCCATTTAGTTTGGCCACGATTGACAATTATCCTGTAAGTTTCTGCCCCAATTTACCAATATCTTTTCAGTCTCCCCAGTAATTGACCAATTTCCTTATAGATAAACCCACTATTGACCAATTTCCGTTCAGTTGCCCCTACCATTGACCAATGCCCTTCCAGTTGCCCCAATTTACAACCATTTCCCTTTCAGTTTGCCCCACTATTTACCAATGCCCTTTCAGTCGCCATTACAATTGACCAATTCCCTTTCAGTGGCCTCCACAATTGGCCAATGCCCTTTCATTTGTCCCAACAATTGACCAATGCCCTTTCATTTATCCCTGCAATTGACAAATTCCCTTTCAGTTGCCCCCACAATTGACCGCACCAACCTTGACCTTGTGCAGGACGTGATCAAAGGTCAGCCAATCACGCTCTTCTGTCCAGCGGTGGGCAACCCAGAGCCAGCCATCCTTTGGCTAAAGGTGGGGAACTGTTGTGGTATTTTATTATCAGAATCTTATGCAAATATTCCTCTACTATAAAACGCAGCGCTCTTACATTCATGGAAATATAGTCTTGGTTATCCTTGTAGGTATTGCGGTCCATTAGTGGCAATACAATTAGTGGCAATTAGTTCATGGAAGGAAATGTTCATACTGTTATTAAATCTGGTCCGTTGCAACCATATCAAATCTGAAAAGAAATAGACATTTTGTATACCTGTTGTTAGATGCAGAATTGCAATAATGCTAAGTCTTTGCACGTGATCTGTTATAACCAGATTTATCATGTTTTATGACCTGTAAATTTGTCTATTTAAATGTTTGCAGAATTCTTTAAAAATCTTGTAACTTGTCTGTTCAGGTTTTATGATGTTTGCTGGTCATCAGTAGTTAAGGATTGGAAATGAAGACTTCAAAACTTGAATATACATTGTAGTAAGAAAGGTCTTAAAGTAAATTTGATTATCTAATGGACTAAAAATGCTGCATATCTGAGTGGTTAAGGGTTGATCAATCACGCATACATATGATAGATTCTGATGATTCCCTTCAGGAAAGTGACCCCGTTGAACTGGATGGCAGAGTCCAGATACTGAATGATGGACTTCAGCTGCGGATCTCAAATGCATCTATATCTGACACAGCACGGTACACGTGCGTGGTGCGTAACGCTGCCGGGCAGGACTCTGTCTCTGTGGACCTGAGCGTGCTAGGTACGTGCAAGATTTGGAGGTGGCCAGGGGCTGGTGTTGTCAAAGCTGTTTAGAGAAATCTTAACCTAACATGTATTTAAGTTTAAGAATATGTAATCAAATTTTTCTTTTACATAAAGTTTTTTTCAAATGTTAAGTGTAAGAATTGGAGATGACCAGGGGCTGGTGTTCACAAAGCTCCTAAGTGTGATCTTAACTTAAGACGTATTTAAGATAAGGAATTTGTAATCAACTTTTTTATCAAATTAATTTTTACGCATCAAATTGTACGCATCAGTCTTAGCCTTGGCCCATTAAAAGAAATATTTTCAAGCTTAAAGGGGCCTTTTCACAGATTTTGGCATTTTTTAACTTATTCATTAAATGCTTTATATTGATAAATGTAAACATTGGATCGTAAAAGCTCCAGTAAAAAAACAAGAATAAAATTAAAAAAAGGAAAAGAACATTGCCCGGAGCAGGTTTCGAACCAGTAACTCCTGGAGTCCTGCCAGAGTCCTGAAGTAAAAACGCATTAGCCTACTGAGCTATTCCGCCGAGTACACATACTTGACGTATTTTATACCTTATATAAGCAATCTTCGTAGTTTCACAAAATTTAACGACAAAAACAGAACTCTCCAAATTATTCAATCGTTTCGCGTTGCAACGCTTTATAATTTTTAGGTTTTAAAATCGTCAAAAGATGCATATAATGGCTTTATTAGACCATGGTAAATGTTCAGTATTACTGTTTCCTCACAAATATCATTACTAAAACGAAAATGTGCGAATCTGAAACAACTTTTTTCAATTTTGTCAATTTACCAAACCGTGAAAAGATCCCTTTAATATAAATGGTAGTTCTTAAGTGGAATAGGGATCAAACATTAACATAAATATAATAATGTGACCCAGCTTTGTCATTGATAAATATTAATACAAAACAGAAGAAGAAAGGGAGTTTTCAAAGTTGTGGGACCTATATTGGTATTTAAGTGACAAATGTGTTGATAAATATATAAGGAATATTACATGATTGTTGTGTTTGATTGGGTGGCTTGCACTCGTACGACTGAATGATGTTATTCACCATCTACAAGGCCAGTGGAACATGATTTCACACAATAAACGAGTGACGTCATTCAAAGTCTGTTTTTTTCCAGCTGTTAACAAAGGAAATAGAGTTAACACTGTATTTTCTTTTCTATTTGCTACCGAAACTGCACCAGTATTTTGTTCAGATTATCTTTAGTTATATGATAAAGTTTCTTTAACATTGTTTCTTGTACTTGTATTGTGTTTTACATTCCCCTTACCAGTTCCCCCATCCATTGACGAATCCAACGTGGTATACTTTCGAAGAGTTGTCCAGAACAGAACCATCATCATTGAGTGCCCAGTATCAGGTGAGCATAAACTAGAATTTTGCTAAAGAGAGACTTTCTTTAAACAAAAAATATCATAAAAGTGGAAAGTGTCATCCCTGATTAGCCTGTGTGGACTGCACAGGCTAATCTGGGATGACACTTTATACACCCATGCGTTAAACCCCCTTTTTCACAGAGCACAGCCCATATAAAAAATCACATATTAACTTGTATCAGTTCATAAGGACCCAGATGAAAACAGCAGATGGACAAGTAATTAAAAAAAAAATTCAATAAATTTGACGTAAGGTTTGGCTATTATGCAAAAAATCTATTGATGAAATATTAATTTATATTTAGAAAACATGCGACAATACTGTAAAAGTGGATTTATGAATTTTTATCTATGAAAAAATAGCTTGGGAGGAGTTTTAACTTTAAAATTGATGACAAAACCATATTTGTCTATTGTCTGCATATCTGCAGGTATTCCAAAGCCCAAAGTGGCTTGGCTGGTGAATGGTAAGCCAGCGGTAGAGAGTTCGGGCCTTCGGATCACACATGGCGGGTACAACCTCGAGATCCCAAGTGCCCAGGTCAAGGACTCTGCAGTGTACACATGCGTGGCTTCCAATACAGCGGGGGAACTGCAGAAAAAATTTGATCTTGAAGTGCAAGGTAAAACCTCCGCTAATTTAATGAAATCAGCCCATCAAAAAATGAGAACTGATAACTCTTTGTCCTGATTATGGCAGATTTTCAAAAGTTAAATTATTAATATTATTCTCATTTAAAACTATAATTTTTAAAGAAAAGCAAGCTTTTATACTTCTTCAGGAGTCTTAAATGGCATCAGCATTAGGATCAAGTTAAAGCCATTTGGTAAGCTAGATCCTGGGAAACGGCTTGAGGGATGCCATTAAAACTTGTCACTTTTCCAGTTCCTCCCGTGATAGACCGTCGTAACCTAGAGACAAGGCTGTCAGTGATACAGAACCGCACACGAGTCATCTTCTGTCCGGTGTACGGGATTCCTACCCCCTCCATCCTCTGGTCTCACAATAACGTGAGTAGTATGAGCTGCCTTCTGGAAAAACTGGGCTTCATCAATTGATTTTTTTACCTGCGAGTCCTGAGTCCTGGACTCACAAAAATCAGTGAGGATGCTAATTTTCAAATTATGTGAGTCCAAATGATGCATGGAGATTTCTAACAAAATTTAATTTTGAAGATTGCAGAATATCGTAAGAATATTCATAATGCGGGTTTTCAACAGCTTTAAGTGTAAAGAAGCCAGTTTTACAAATGCCTGTAACAGGTTGCTTTAATGTTTTTTAAACCAAAATATTTGGACTCGTTCTTTCAATGTTTGGACTCGTACATTTGGAAGTCATCAAGTCCCAGGAAGCGTTTATGGCAGTTTGTAAAAAAATTACTGGCTTCATGCATGTGTGTAAAGCATTGTCCCAGATTAGCCTGTGCAATCTGCACAAACTTATCAGTGACAAAACTTCCCACTTAAAATGATTTCTATGTTATAGAAGTGATCTTATCTTTTAAATGAACAAATTTCGTCAAAGAAGAAATGCACATGCATTAAAAGCAGTTTTCCTGGAACGCAGCTTGTTTTTATTATAATCTATGTAGGGAAGGGCCAATGAATGGTTGACATTGAAACTTGCAATATGTCATCAACATGAAATGAAGATGTGCTGAACACATTTTTCATCACACATTTTTTGATCCACACATTACTGAGCATTTGCCTTACAAAGCAGTGAAGGGATATAAGTGACATGATTGTTGACAAATCTCTTCTTTATGCCCCGGATCAAGATAGAGGACTGAGGGTGCATATAGATGTTTTCTTGTCCATCACATTGATTTTAAAATAAATAACTTACAAGAATACAACTGAGAGATGATTAGTGTATTCATCTTATAAAAGTGTGTACCTGTGTTTATGTTAAGGCTTTTCCCTAGTCTACATGGGCGTCCGCACACAGGGGCAAATGGGGTCAGCTGACCCCTCCCTGGAAAATCGGTGCGTGGATAAATTATAATATGGAAAAATCTCAATGTGTAAAATTATGATTCCTGATTTGAACAATTTGGATCAGAATGACCCCTGGTTAGTTTCTTACGAAAATCAACTCCCATTTACATGTAAACAAATCATGGATGTGGTTATTGCACAATTTATTTACTCTCAAAACTTTCAAAAATGATAAATTTGTGCACAGTCAAGTTGTAGAATTCTTTAGATTAACATTTATTCAGTCCCTGAATAGGAAGTGAAGGCGACGTGGGTCTTTGGCAAATTTCTCAATGTTTTTTTGTATGAACATGTTCTTGTTGGTGTTGATCCAATCCCTGTGAACGCTCATCATGCATAATCCTGACAGCCTGTCATCGGACATTGTGAATCTTAGCCATGTCTTGACTCGTCTCAGCGTGCTAAATGATCGTTCCACCGTACAAGTGGTGGCGGGCAGGGTTAGTAATATAATCATCGCCTCATGCACAGCTGGAAACAGATCCGTTTTTGTGACCAAGTCTATGAAATTTGACTCATTCTGTTCGACGGTTTCCTTCTTGCTCATGTCGTACCATGACATTGCGTCTTGTTCAAAATTATCGATTTGATAACATTTGTTGATGGTTCTGACTGTATCTTTATAGTCTGATCGATCAATTTTTTAAATTTGGTTCGGATGCAGTTGAAATAACATGAACGCAGGCATATTCGTTTCTGGAAATTGACTTCCTAGAGACTGGATCAGTGAGTCCATGTACGAAATATAAATTGTACGTCGATAGTATTCTTCACTGGTTCCACCAACATTTGCTCAGTGTACTTGACGGCCACATTGCCGTGGTATCGTCATTGTAATACCAATATCTTTGGCTGATTTTAATGCCGGACTGAATATATCCTCCGCGAAAATCAAGTCCCCATTATGCCGATGATCCGTGAACATCGATGTCAGATTATCAACGTGTTTTTTGACACCGATCATGTCTAATTGAACAGCCTGAAGTGCTTGCGTGATGGGCTCTAAAATGGACAAATATTTTGCTATTATGTTGAGCGTTCATAATCACAAATGTCGCCGTTCCACTAACCGTCCTTAGCTGATGTGCGGTCTGTTGTCCTTTCGTATTCTTTTCGTTTTGCGCTAAATATTCTAACTGAAGGCGTAGTTCGATGAAATGGTCAGCAAAGATTCGTATACTTTTATACTTTGCAGTCCACCTTGTTTCGCAAAACAATGGTGTGTTCGAAACAAGCCGTCTTCTCTTAGGGCTGTCTCTGAAATACTTTATGATTTCTTTCACAGTTCCTATGGTATTACGAACGTCAGAAACTGCATTGAAATAATTTACAACAAGATTAATATTGTGAGCCGAACAATGTAATGGGATAATCGGCTTTAATACGGGCTTGTACACCATTTTCTTTTCCAGCCATAGTCGAGCATCCATCGTATCCTTGGCCCCGTAGCTTGTTCAAGTTCAGACCGTACTTCTTGCACTGTCAGGCTGTCAAGTGACCTTTTTTCAAAAAGTAGGACAAAATAGGAACTACTTTTGCAAGAAAAGTAGGAAAAAATTAGGAAAAAGTAGGAACTTTTCCCTCAAAAGTAGGAATACATAATACTAATTTTTTAGACACAGGTCCAGGAAACATAGCTTGAAACAGAGCAGGAGTGCCATCACATGTTCTGTATGGATACCCACTTGAAGCTACCTTAAGGGCCCAGAAGATTTCAGCCTTTTGTATCTGTTCCTTGTGTGATGGTTGTACTTGCATACAGATAAGATTTATCCACCCTGAGAGCTGCTTGGCTTTGGGGCACTTCCACGCTTTTGTGAATTATCATGCATGTATTTCATGTTTATTTTGTGTTTTTATCCATCTGCATGACTTATCAGTTGATTAGCACCAGAATTACAACAAGATGGACTTCATTCAGACAGTATAATATCTTGCAAACTCATTGCCGGTATCTCTCTTGCACCATGATTCAAGTGTTTTTCCACTGTTGTCCAACTTTTCCATCCATGAAGAGTTAAACTTTGGTTTCCCACTAGGCATTTTAGCACTTATAGTGTATCTATGATAATTAAGTTTCAAGCAAAGCTACCCTGATAAAGAAGTATACATGTAATTAGATGCTGTTCATTTTGGTGTATCATCAAATAAGTGGTTAGAGGTCTTCTGTGTATCGATATAAAAATGGTAATTATATTGTGCATGTTATATCCTTAAGCAGAAGACCAAATTTATTTAGTGATACACCAACTTGTTGTACAAGATTACTACTAGTATATAAAGCAGTGTCAATGCTCTGCTACAGCTACATTGTGAAACCTTTAAATTGACAATAGGGTGCAGTTATAATAACTTAAGTTACATTCAAAATGACTGGTGATTGCAGAGCAGATTTTACAACTGGAGATAGGACCTTATCACCTGACATCTTTTATGACATCATTGATTGGGCAATGAAACAGTTGCACTACATTGTTTATTCCAGTTTCAAATAATGGTTTTTACATTATTGATGACTTCGCGGGAGTGTAATAATGCTGTTAAATAATTTTAATACTACGCTTTAACACCTTGAAGTTACCTCACTAGCTATGGCATCATTAGACAAGAATTGTGTTTGTCAGAAACACAATGCCCACTATTGCGCCGCTTTAAAATAAAATTTCAAATTCATCATTTGGCAGGTTCAGAAATTATCTCCCTTTTAAAGCTTATTACTTTCCTTGGATTGTATTTTTTTACTTTTGACCTTGAAGGATGACCTTCACCTTTCACCACTCAAAATGTGCAGCTTCATGAGATACACATGCATGACAAATATCAAGTTGCTATCTTTAATATTGCAAAAGTTATGGCCCATATTAAAGTTCTCGGACGGACACACAGACAGACAGACAGACAAACGGACTAACAGTACAACTGCTATATGCCACCCTACCGGGAGCATAAAAATGTATCAGGGCATTTAGGCTCTGTGCATTTATCTTTAATTACTAAACATGATGTACCTATGATATCAATAGAACATCATATCCGTTGTCATGTAATACAGAATTTATTACATTATATTTGTAAATGTGAAAACTCGGCAAAGCATCAGTTTTATCTTTTTCCAATAACTTGTGTAATAAATTCCATATTACATAACCACTCATACAATACATGGTATCTCTATATCTCTACATTCCAAACAGCAATATCATGTAAACATGCATAAGGTTTGGTCAAATTGTTGTCAATGGAAACAAAATAAAACTGGAATAAACAATGGGTTCCCTCAGCTCTTGCATCACTGGGAACTGTGTAAGGTAGTGAAGTCTGCAGTGAACAAATGCTATGGAAGTAAACAATGCACTATTGTTACTTAAAAAAAAACTTGTCAATAATTTGAAAAGTTACATAAGAAATAAATATTTATGCTTCCTGAAGAGGTGCTAGCAGACAGTCAGCATGGGTTTGTTTGAGGGTTAATTGTCAGGTCTCATCTAGATGAATGCAAATTAACAGGGATACAGTCATGCCATAGATTCATTCATACTGCAAGTTTACTAAATAAACTCTTAAAAAAATATATTATCAATTGAAAATGAAAAAGTAGGAATAGTAGGAAGATTTGGTAAAAAAATAGGAAAAAGTAGGATCCTGATGAAAAAGTAGGAAATAGTAGGAAATAGTAGGAAAAAGTATGACCGCTTGACAGCCTGCACTGTGTTAAGATTGTCCCTGCAATTGTTCTGCGTCCATTTCATCAAGTGCTGTATATCCAAGGAACTCTTCTCTTATGGGGAGTTTCTCTTTTCATTGAAAAATCTCAGTCGGATAGAAAGTTGCTCCGTTCCCGAGATATCAGCAGTCTCATCCGCTAAGATTGAGAATCCAGTTGAATTGTTAGCTGCAGTAACAACATCATCCCTAACAGTCTCTTCACATAGACTAATCAGATCATTTTGGATTCAAACCGGGGTATACTTGGCATTGTCACTAGCATGTTCCATATGGCTCTTCCATACATTGTCACCAGATTCAATTTGGAACGATAACAAATCATTCAAATTGCCGGATTTGGAATCTTTACCCCTTAGTGCAATATCATGGGTACCACAGAAGATAATGCTCGATAAAAATTGCCATTAATTTTGCACGGTTCACTGAAACATTTTCATTGAAGGCTTTGTTCAATGAACTGTAATTTTGCACAGTTCATTGAAACATTTTCATTTAAGGCTTTGTCCAATAAACTGTCGACACGACGTTCTGGATGTTTCGTGTTGGCAAGGAACTTGTTAGCATCCTCTTGAGATTGATGGTGCCAGGCACTACTGATGTGGTTTTTCGCAGCGTTATGGAAGTCGTTATACTTTCGACAAGGGGCACTGATGAAGGCGCCAGTTATGCTACAGTGAACAGGTTGTGGAAATAACACACATAGTTTACATACCGGTCCTTTCAGCAGAGGCGAATATGCTAGCCACTGATATTGCGTCAACCAAGGATGGCGAAAACAGCTATTTCCTTTGGCGTCTTCTCAAAAGTCGTAGTCAATAGGAGGTATGTATGCGTTTGTTAAAAGCTTATGGCGGGTATTACTAGAGATGACTCGATCGTAAGTGACGTGCTTCCCAATATCCATATCATGGCAGACTTGAACACTTCGAGCGGTTGGCGGTTTAGGATCGGGGATAGCGCTAGTTAACGGTTCAGGATCGGGAACAGAGCTGGTTGACTGTTCGGGAGCTAGGTGTTGATTATCTGGTGTGGGCTCTTTTGGCACAGATACGTCAACACTGCAGTCACGCTGTTTGCTTGGAGGTGCTCCTTTGTGTTCAGAGGAAGGATCAGGTTTACGCTTGGTGAAGTTATGGCTGATGTCCATTGGTGAAGTAATGGCTGATGTCCATTGGTGAAGTAATGGCTGATGTCCATTGGTGAAGTAATGGCTGATGTCCATTGGTGAAGTAATGTCTGATGTCCATTGGTGAAGTAATGGCTGATGTCAATTAGTGAAGTAATGGCTGATGTCCATTGGTGAAGTAATGGCTAATGTCCATTATAAGGTGAAGTAATGGCTGATGTCCATTATAAAACGTTGTAAATATCTGATTCTGAAAATAGAGATATTAATGATGGATTAACAAGAGGCTCACAAAGGCGAGCTGTAAAATCTATTGTATGATCAACATCATGATACAAACAATTGTAGAGATACGATATCATTATCTCCTCATGAAGAAATGAAATAATTTTCATTAATCAGGGGTGTGATTTTTCCGCAGATCCGCGGATTTCCGCGGATTGGGTTGTCCCGGAGGTCACTTCTGAGATTCGCGTAAATTCTTTTATAAAAATGTGGGGGAGAGGGGCTACCACCGATTCGGCGGACGTATTTCATAAGCGGCCCGAAATATCCGCGTCCTGTGAAATCTCTCCGCATTTTAAACTGGTAGATTCTGCCTAAGCATTTTTAAAACGAGCGATATAATTGGCTGTCGTTTCCCAATCTTCCAATTAAAATCGTTTTCTTAAAATGCGCTCAGCTGATTTGTTTGCAAATGGCTCCGTTGTGAAGAGAAAATTAAGATTATTGAAATGACAAATAGCAATCGAATAAACGACTGACATCACCTAGTCTGATAGGAATAATGAAATGTGTTTGTCAAAAAAAAAAGACTACGTTTTAGATACAAGCAACACATATTTTGTTAAGAAATGTGCCCACTGAATTTGTGTCATGGAAACCAGTGTTTGCAAATTGGAGTTTAGTCTACTCGCGAAGTAAAACAATTTAGAAGAGTATCGTTCGAACATGGAAATAGACAAACATGATTTGATTTATATGTCTGTGGGTCTTTGTATAATCAGATTCATATGCATATTCTGCTTTATTATGTTTGTCACGCTGTTCAGTTAACTGAAATAGCGTTGAGCTGAGTGAAGATGTGAAATGCAAGATATTAAAAGGTAAACAAATTAAATATATTAATTTAACTCAGTAAGTACATCATTAACACAAGAAGAACACTCAAGTGTGTTTGTTTATATTTAGTCCATTAACTGTAATTCAATACATTGAAAAACTGCTGCTATTGATCACAATAAATACTTACTTAACTGTTTACTTTGCATCATCAGTATGTTAAATGTGAAGTTTAACAGGTTTTTATAAAGAAATATTGTTATGAAGCTCAAGAAGTTGTTTATTTTAATGTCTGTTTTCAGGTTTGTCATTGCGTTATGCGCGCCATTCGTGTAGTCAAAATCAGTCGACAGAACTTTCCTCCCCTCTGACTTTGCCTCAATCACACCCCTGTTAATATATGTATACAGTACTCAACCCGCAATGACAATCAGACCGTAGTACTAGAGGTATTAGAGTGAGTTCTAAATTGATAAGGATAAAAACTTATTTTCAAAACATGCACAGCCATGGATGTGTCAATGCACTCCCATAAATATATAGATGCTGCATTTTTTTATTATTACGTAGTGTTCGAAAATAAACTTATATATTGTAAGCGATTAATAAACAAACTCTATATTTAATACAAATGCTCAATATTTACTTCCAATCACCAAATTTCAAGGCTGAGGGGAAGCCTATGATATTATGAAAACAAAAATAATTTATGATACTTTCATTATATGTACATGATGGGCGGCTATAACACCTCATAAACGAAGGAAGTGTAGAAAGTGAACACTTACTTATGTGAAGATTCATTCAGGCTCTTCTGCAACACCAGCAAATTGATGACTGGAAACTGATTTTACAAGCTCCATCAATGGCCATCAATTGACATTGGTTAAACTTATAACACAACACTCAACACTAAGATAATATTATTGTTCTGTATTGTTGACGTCGCCCTGGAGGGCGGCGACTTGTATGTAATGCATTTTTTTCCGCTTATTGGAGCAAAAGTTATTTTACGGATCAATGTATATATTTTTGTTTTAAGAATATCTTGCATAGTGGTGATTTTTTATGTAAATTAGTGTAAATAAGTACTGCATTTGTGCCTATTACATTTATTACAACATTTATTGCCAATAATGCAAAGCTAATTGTTTTAATTAATAACTGATCCACAACTGATCACAGGGGAAAGATCACAGGGACTGGAAAAATACGCGAAACTTTCTGGTTTTGTATAAAAACAAATGATGTTTTGTATAAAAACAAAACATAATCAAAATATATTTATTTTGTGGTTTTTCTAATTTGCTTATTTAGTGGAGAATCAATGTAGTACGATATTTGACGACCTATTGCGCAAGCAAGTTTATTTGAAGTTGTAGTGGTACTAAAATGTACAATGTATTAGTTTATAAATAGACATATAATAACGATCGCTATACACAACTTCACCAAATAGCAGCACATAAGTGAATGTCAGCCGGAATAGCTCAGTTGGGAGAGCGTTAGACTGAAGTTGTTTACGCAACAGTCATCTAAAGGCCCCCGGTTCAATCCCGGGTTCCAGCATGAACGAAACAGTTCGGCAGCTGACAATTTTTTCAGTCAGGTTAATAAAATAATAAAGCTTTATTTTATGTAGACATTTTAAAATCCATTTTACTACAATTGGACATTTTTATTAAAATTAATGGATGCAACATGGTGACGACGTTAATTAAAATTTCTTACATCATTTAAATATCTTATAAAAAATACACGTGTTTTTATATTAACAAATAAATGCAAACAACACATCTATTATCCATGTATTTTTATGGTTGTCTATCATAGGCCTATCCCTACCACATATAGAGCGCGAAGTGAGACACATATTATTGATTGTAACAATGAGTTGCGATAAAGGAAGCAACCGCTTATCAAGGAGGAGCTGTGTCCCAGCAAACCATTTCCCTAGAGTCAAGCACTCCTCGGATTTTTTTTTTTAAGAACCAAATATAGAGCGCGAAGCGCGACACGTACTAGTATTACTATCCAGGTGGTATGGGCCCTTTAGCATTATCCGACCATTACGTCTATAGTTATCTTCCTTAGAATTTGAGAAATTTTGAAATCCTTGTTCGAAGTCCAAAATTTTCATCTGATTGTTCCCAAACTTTCTTAGGTTTTTTTTATCAATGAGGACCCAACCCAAACTCTATATGAGCAATATCAGACCATAAGTCCAGAATTATGTCTCTTTGAATTTAAAAAAATAAAAGTGAAAAACTGCTTGCTTAGGTGATTATGTCAAAAATTTTCATCAGATTCTTTCCAAACTTACAGTGTCTTCATATCAATGAGCATTTTTACCTCATTTACAATGAGAAACATCGGGACAATAAGTCCAGAATTTTTTCTATTAAATTTGACAAAATAAACAATTTCCACTTGTTTAAAAAAATTCACAACTTTCGTCTGAATCTTTCCAAACTTGTTAAGTGTTTTTATATCAGTATTACTCGAACCCTATTGAAAATGATGAATATCGGAGCAATAAATCTATTATGATCTTTTACTGAACTTCAAATTATTGTGAAATTCAGCTTCTTTATACATTTTACAGTTTTCATTCAATTTTTTTTCAAACTTTTACAGTGTTTTCATATCAATGAGTACTCAACCACTATTGTAAATGAGCAACGTAAGAATAAGTTCAGAATCATCTCCCCTTGAAGTTGAGAAAAATATGAAATTACACTTACAAGATGAATCAGATTTTTAATAACCTACACAGTTCTGTTCCATTAATGAAAACTGCACACGGATACCAGTAAAAAAAGGAAACCAATGTAAATAAAAAGAACTATGAAATATTTGGGAGTTACAACACAAAATCATAGATAATCGTTATTTGGGAGTTATAACATAACATCATAAATAATGGTTATTTGGGGGTTATAACACAAAATCATAGATAATGGTTATACCAGTATATTTTTTTATTTTGTTTAAAATAATCTACCAATATATTAATATTTACAGTAGAAAAAAATTGTTCCATGTAACTTCATTGATTGCCTTTTACACTGAAATTCCCGACGCCCTATGATGCTTTGCATCAATACTTATCTTGTACTTTTTTGTAATAGTATTTTATTTTTACCACAAGTTTCAAAATATATATTCCAAATAAAACGGGTTGTTCTTTTAACATTATTTTAGGTCATATTCTTAGCCCAAAGTCAACTATTGTTTGCTATTGCCTGGTCTTATTGCAACTTTTCCTAAAACTCCCTAAACAATGAGAATTTCTAAAGTATCCGGTTTCTGTATTATTTCAAAGAGATAGCATTGACATTACCATAAAGACAGAGCTTAGAAATGTGAACATCGAAACCATTTCACCTAATTAATAAAGACAATTAACCCAAGTTTATCAACACCACCGTGGTGCCTGGTAAATTACGGGTGAAATGCTTGCATTTCGCGATATCTAGTCAATTTATCAATTCTAAATCCTGACTTGTAACCTTCCAGATATACTTCATGATGTACCATTATCTGGCCTTATTCTCGAAAAAAAAATTGCCTCCAGCCGCAAAGGGGGAAACATCCCCCCTTGACCCCCCTAGGAAAATTCCTGCGGACGCCCATGTCCCTAGAGGGTTTGAGCATTTTTATTCATTGTTCACCGGTCTTACACGGTAATTCTTCCACAATCAAAGCAACTAGAAGTCTATTTGTGCAGTGTTCTAGGAAATCTGGGCTTAATACATGTGTGTCAAGTGTAGTCCCAGATAAGTGTGTCAAGTGTAGTCCCATATAAGTGTGTCAAGTGTAGTCCCAGATAAGTGTGTCAAGTGTTGTCCCAGATAAGTGTGTCAAGTGTAGTCCCAGATAAGCGTGTCATGTGTAGTCCCAGATAAGCGTGTCATGTGTAGTCCCATATAAGTGTGTCAAGTGTAGTCCCAGATAAGTGTGTCAAGTGTTGTCCCAGATAAGTGTGTCAAGTGTAGTCCCAGATAAGCGTGTCAAGTGTAGTCCCAGATACATGTAAGCGTGTCAAGTGTAGTCCCAGATAAGTGTGTCAAGTGTAGTCCCAGATAAGTGTGTCAAGTGTTGTCCCAGATAAGTGTGTCAAGTGTAGTCCCAGATAAGTGTGTCAAGTGTAGTCCCAGATAAGTGTGTCATGTGTAGTCCCAGATAAGTGTGTCAAGTGTAGTCCCAGATAAGCGTGTCAAGTGTAGTCCCAGATAAGCGTGTCAAGTGTAGTCCCAGATAAGTGTGTCAAGTGTAGTCCCAGATAAGTGTGTCAAGTGTAGTCCCAGATAAGTGTGTCAAGTGTAGTCCCAGATAAGCGTGTCAAGTGTAGTCCCAGATAAGTGTGTCAAGTGTAGTCCCAGATAAGCGTGTCAAGTGTAGTCCCAGATAAGCGTGTCAAGTGTAGTCCCAGATACATGTAAGCGTGTCAAGTGTAGTCCCAGATAAGTGTGTCAAGTGTAGTTCCAGATAAGTATGTCAAGTGTAGTCCCATATAAGTGTGTCAAGTGTAGTCCCAGATAAGCGTGTCAAGTGTAGTCCCAGATAAGCGTGTCAAGTGTAGTCCCAGATAAGCGTGTCAAGTGTAGTCCCAGATAAGTGTGTCAAGTGTAGTTCCAGATAAGTATGTCAAGTGTAGTCCCATATAAGTGTGTCAAGTGTAGTCCCAGATAAGTGTGTCAAGTGTAGTCCCAGATAAGCGTGTCAAGTGTTTTCCCAGATAAGTGTGTCAAGTGTAGTTCCAGATAAGTATGTCAAGTGTAGTCCCATATAAGTGTGTCAAGTGTAGTCCCAGATAAGCTTGTCAAGTGTAGTCCCAGATAAGCGTGTCAAGTGTAGTCCCAGATAAGCGTGTCAAGTGTAGTCCCAGATAAGTGTGTCAAGTGTAGTTCCAGATAAGTATGTCAAGTGTAGTCCCATATAAGTGTGTCAAGTGTAGTCCCAGATAAGCGTGTCAAGTGTAGTCCCAGATAAGCGTGTCAAGTGTAGTCCCAGATAAGCGTGTCAAGTGTAGTCCCAGATAAGTGTGTCAAGTGTAGTCCCAGATAAGTGTGTCAAGTGTAGTCCCAGATAAGCGTGTCAAGTGTAGTCCCAGATAAGCGTGTCAAGTGTAGTCCCAGATAAGTGTGTCAAGTGTAGTCCCAGATAAGCATGTCAAGTGTAGTCCCAGATAAGTGTGTCAAGTGTAGTCCCAGATAAGTGTGTCAAGTGTAGTCCCAGATAAGTGTGTCAAGTGTAGTCCCAGATAAGTGTGTCAAGTGTAGTCCCAGATAAGCGTGTCAAGTGTAGTCCCAGATAAGTGTGTCAAGTGTAGTCCCAGATAAGTGTGTCATGTGTAGTCCCAGATAAGCGTGTCATGTGTAGTCCCAGATAAGTGTGTCATGTGTAGTCCCAGATAAGCGTGTCATGTGTAGTCCCAGATAAGCGTGTCAAGTGTAGTCCCAGATAAGTGTGTCATGTTTAGTCCCAGATAAGCGTGTCAAGTGTAGTCCCAGATAAGTGTGTCAAGTGTAGTCCCAGATAAGCGTGTCATGTGTAGTCCCAGATAAGTGTGTCAAGTGTAGTCCCAGATAAGTGTGTCAAGTGTAGTCCCAGATAAGTGTGTCAAGTGTAGTCCCAGATAAGTGTGTCATGTGTAGTCCCAGATAAGTGTGTCAAGTGTAGTCCCAGATAAGTGTGTCAAGTGTAGTCCCAGATAAGTGTGTCATGTGTAGTCCCAGATAAGTGTGTCAAGTGTAGTCCCAGATAAGTGTGTCAAGTGTAGTCCCAGATAAGTGTGTCAAGTGTAGTCCCAGATAAGTGTGTCAAGTGTAGTCCCAGATAAGTGTGTCAAGTGTAGTCCCAGATAAGTGTGTCAAGTGTAGTCCCAGATAAGTGTGTCAAGTGTAGTCCCAGATAAGTGTGTCAAGTGTAGTCCCAGATAAGTGTGTCAAGTGTAGTCCCAGATAAGTGTGTCAAGTGTAGTCCCAGATAAGTGTGTCAAGTGTAGTCCCAGATAAGCGTGTCAAGTGTAGTCCCAGATAAGTGTGTCAAGTGTAGTCCCAGATAAGTGTGTCAAGTGTAGTCCCAGATAAGCGTGTCAAGTGTAGTCCCAGATAAGTGTGTCAAGTGTAGTCCCAGATAAGTGTGTCAAGTGAAGTCCCAGATAAGTGTGTCAAGTGTAGTCCCAGATAAGTGTGTCAAGTGTAGTCCCAGATAAGTGTGTCAAGTGTAGTCCCAGATAAGCGTGTCAAGTGTAGTCCCAGATAAGCGTGTCAAGTGTAGTCCCAGATAAGCTTATGCAGTCAGCTCAGGCTTATCAGGGATGCCCCTTTCCCTTTGGTGGAATTTTTTGTTTATAAACAGTCTTGGAAACAAAAATCCAGTTTAGGCGGAGTGTCTCACTGATTAGCCTGTGTGGACTACACAGGCAAATCTTGGAGGACACTTTACATACTTGCATTAAGCCTGGTTTCATCAGAACGAGGCTCACATCTTAACCTATATGTACCAATATTGCCTCAGTAACCTCAGCTGGACTGGCTGTACTGAAAGTCTATATCATAACCTATATCTATATGTACCAATGTTTCCACAGTCCCCTCTTCTGGACTGGCTGTACTGAAAGTCTGTATCTTAACCTTTATCTATATGTTCCCATGTTTCAACAGGCCCCTCTACTGGACTGGCCCTATCCCAGATTGACCTTGACCTCCAAGGAGCAGCGTCTGGAGGTCACCAACGCCCAGGTGGAGGACGCGGGCACCTACACCTGCACAGCAACCAACCCTGCGGGACAGGTGAAACAGGACTTTCAGCTTGAAGTCAACAGTAAGTGGTTACTGTACCAAATGTGTGATAATTCGCATACATTGCTTATGAACTATGTGCAATGTGGAGTGGGATCACATTGACCCTCACTCACCTATTTACGAGGATAATAAAATATATTGAATGGAAGGAAATATCATTTAAAAATAAAATACGAAAAAACTACTACAAACAAACATAACGCAAAAGTTAGTGATTTGTTTTCTTTGCATATTTACACGGAATTTAAATCCATGCAGAATGCTCATCATATACTCCATGGAATAAATGTAATCCAGACCTTCTAAACTTTGGAAAAAAAACGGCATGAACAATGCTGACACCATGTATCAACCAATGCAAGAGATAAAAACTAACATTTTGCAAATGGGTGTCCTAATAATTATTGTTCATATGTGATTTTGAAAACAATATTAATGTATCACCTTGGTTTGTACCAGCAGATAGGTGTTTTTAGTATTTTAGTATTTGACATGTTACATTCTATAGTAGTCCTCTCCTAAGTTTGTTAAAATAATGCTTCAGGGGCAAAAACATGGGGTCACATGACAAAAATAGACTTTTGTAGTGAACAACTTAAAAAATCTCTGGAACAACAAGTTTTAGAACTTTGATATTTGGTGTTTTACATCAGATAGAGATATTGTACAAAGTTATGCCCTTATGGGATCAAAACTGTCCACGTTACATGATTACATAGATGTATATAGTAAATAGCCTTGAACATGTTATTTGAAACTGCAAGGGTTAAGAGTTTAATATTTTGTGTGTAACCATTGTAAAGTGGTCCTCTACTAAGTTTGTTTAAATCATGCCCCTTGGAGCGAAACTGACCATGCCACTTTACACAGGTGAGCAATTACGGTCATCTTGTCCCTCTTGTTTGGTCCATTTTCATATAAATTTTGCAAACAAATAATTCCAATATAAAGATAAAACATATGTTCAAATATAAATGAACAATACATTACTATGAATGATATCAGTGTTTAACTTTTTATTCTCAAACAAATTTAACAGCATTAAAAAAGCCAATGTTTGATATGATTTAACTGAAATACTTTTGAAACAATGAAAAAAACAAACAACAATCACAATCAACAAACCCACACACAAACACTGCATTACTTGGCTTATTCCAGTTCCACCAAACATCGTAGATTCCGAGTACGTCTCCGAGATATCAGTGACCCGGGGCTCCCTGGTGACCCTTGAGTGCATTGCCACAGGCAACCCTGAGCCCCAGATTGCCTGGATGAAGGGGTCGCAAGTCATCGAGATTTCCCAGAATCCTCAGATGCGGATCCTCAAAAATGGGCGTGTCCTTCAGGTGATTGCCTTATCTTCAATATTGCCGTGACAACTGCCCCCATGTAGAACCTATCTTAGTAAAATGATAATCAGAATTCATTAGTATTTAATTTGTGCTAACCTCTCTGACAATGCAGAATGATTTTTTTAGGCGTTTTCTCCCTAGTGTAAACTTAGGACATTATTGAAATGGTAAAATAGCACAGTGTACACATGTTTTTGCTTCCTTGCATAAATAACATCTTTTATGATAAAGAAACTACAGCTTGATAAAGCAGTCACACTATTTGTGTGTGTATGTGTCTATCACAGTGAACAAGCAGTCACACTATTTGTGTGTGTATGTATCTATCACAGTGAACAAGCAGTAAACACTATTTGTGTGTGTATGTGTCTATCACAGTGAACAAGCAGTCACACTATTTGTGTGTGTGTATGTGTCTATCACAGTCAACAAGCAGTCACACTATTTGTGTGTGTATGTGTCTATCACAGTCAACAAGCAGTCACACTATTTGTGTGTGTATATGTCTATCACAGTGAACAAGCAGTCACACTATTTGTGTGTGTATGTGTCTATCACAGTGAACAAGCAGTCACACTTATTGTGTGTGTATGTGTCTATCACAGTGAACAAGCAGTCACACTATTTGTGTGTGTATGTGTCTATCACAGTGAACAAGCAGTTACACTATTTGTGTGTGTATGTGTCCATCACAGTGAACAAGCAGTCACACTATTTGTGTGTGTATGTGTCTATCACAGTGAACAAGCAGTTACACTATTTGTGTGTGTATGTGTCCATGACAGTGAACAAGCAGTCACACTATTTGTGTGTGTATGTGTCTATCACACTATTTGTGTGTGTATGTGTCTATCACAGTGAACAAGCAGTCACACTATTTGTGTGTGTATGTGTCTATCACAGTGAACAAGCAGTCACACTTATTGTGTGTGTATGTGTCTATCACACTACTTGTGTGTGTATGTGTCTATCACAGTGAACAAGCAGTTACACTATTTGTGTGTGTATGTGTCCATCACAGTGAACATGCAGTCACACTATTTGTGTGTGTATGTGCCTATCACAGTGAACAAGCAGTTACACTATTTGTGTGTGTATGTGTCCATCACAGTGAACAAGCAGTCACACTATTTGTGTGTGTATGTGTCTATCACACTTTTTGTGTGTGTATGTGTCTATCACACTATTTGTGTGTGTATGTGTCTATCACAGTGAACAAGCAGTTACACTATTTGTGTGTGTATGTGTCTGTCACAGTGAACAAGCAGTCACACTATTTGTGTGTGTATGTGTCTATCACAGTGAACAAGCAGTCACACTATTTGTGTGTGTATATGTCTATCACAGTGAACAAGCAGTCACACTATTTGTGTGTGTATATGTCTATCACAGTGAACAAGCAGTCACACTATTTGTGTGTGTATGTGTCTATCACAGTGAACAAGCAGTCACACTTTTATGTGTGTGTATGTGTCTATCACAGTGAACAAGCAGTCACACTATTTGTGTGTGTATGTGTCTATCACAGTGAACAAGCAGTCACACTATTTGTGTGTGTATGTGTCTATCACAGTGAACAAGCAGTCACACTATTTGTGTGTGTATATGTCTATCACAGTGAACAAGCAGTCACACTATTTGTGTGTGTATATGTCTATCACAGTGAACAAGCAGTCACACTATTTGTGTGTGTATGTGTCTATCACAGTGAACAAGCAGTCACACTTTTATGTGTGTGTATGTGTCTATCACAGTGAACAAGCAGTCACACTATTTGTGTGTGTGTATGTGTCTATCACAGTGAACAAGCAGTCACACTATTTGTGTGTGTATATGTCTATCACAGTGAACAAGCAGTCACACTATTTGTGTGTGTATATGTCTATCACAGTGAACAAGCAGTCACACTATTTGTGTGTGTATGTATCTATCACAGTGAACAAGCAGTAAACACTATTTGTGTGTGTATGTGTCTATCACAGTGAACAAGCAGTCACACTATTTGTGTGTGTGTATGTGTCTATCACAGTCAACAAGCAGTCACACTATTTGTGTGTGTATGTGTCTATCACAGTCAACAAGCAGTCACACTATTTGTGTGTGTATATGTCTATCACAGTGAACAAGCAGTCACACTATTTGTGTGTGTATGTGTCTATCACAGTGAACAAGCAGTCACACTTATTGTGTGTGTATGTGTCTATCACAGTGAACAAGCAGTTACACTATTTGTGTGTGTATGTGTCTATCACAGTGAACAAGCAGTCACACTATTTGTGTGTGTATGTGTCTATCACAGTGAACAAGCAGTTACACTATTTGTGTGTGTATGTGTCCATCACAGTGAACAAGCAGTCACACTATTTGTGTGTGTATGTGTCTATCACAGTGAACAAGCAGTTACACTATTTGTGTGTGTATGTGTCCATGACAGTGAACAAGCAGTCACACTATTTGTGTGTGTATGTGTCTATCACACTATTTGTGTGTGTATGTGTCTATCACAGTGAACAAGCAGTCACACTATTTGTGTGTGTATGTGTCTATCACAGTGAACAAGCAGTCACACTTATTGTTTGTGTATGTGTCTATCACACCATTTGTGTGTGTATGTGTCTATCACAGTGAACAAGCAGTTACACTATTTGTGTGTGTATGTGTCCATCACAGTGAACATGCAGTCACACTATTTGTGTGTGTATGTGCCTATCACAGTGAACAAGCAGTTACACTATTTGTGTGTGTATGTGTCCATCACAGTGAACAAGCAGTCACACTATTTGTGTGTGTATGTGTCTATCACACTTTTTGTGTGTGTATGTGTCTATCACACTATTTGTGTGTGTATGTGTCTATCACAGTGAACAAGCAGTCACACTATTTGTGTGTGTATGTGTCCATCACAGTGAACAAGCAGTCACACTATTTGTGTGTGTATGTGTCTATCACACTTTTTGTGTGTGTATGTGTCTATCACAGTGAACAAGCAGTTACACTATTTGTGTGTGTATGTGTCTATCACAGTGAACAAGCAGTTACACTTTTATGTGTGTGTATGTGTCTATCACAGTGAACAAGCAGTCACACTATTTGTGTGTGTATGTGTCTATCACAGTGAACAAGCAGTCACACTATTTGTGTGTGTATGTGTCTATCACAGTGAACAAGCAGTTACACTATTTGTGTGTGTATGTGTCTGTCACAGTGAACAAGCAGTCACACTATTTGTGTGTGTATGTGTCTATCACAGTGAACAAGCAGTCACACTATTTGTGTGTGTATATGTCTATCACAGTGAACAAGCAGTCACACTATTTGTGTGTGTATATGTCTATCACAGTGAACAAGCAGTCACACTATTTGTGTGTGTATGTGTCTATCACAGTGAACAAGCAGTCACACTTTTATGTGTGTGTATGTGTCTATCACAGTGAACAAGCAGTCACACTATTTGTGTGTGTATATGTCTATCACAGTGAACAAGCAGTCACACTATTTGTGTGTGTATGTGTCTATCACAGTGAACAAGCTAGTTATCATGCTCAATAAATCTGTCACAATTGTTGTGTCTGTCAACATTTTCCAGACTGTGAGCTAATCATTTATCATGCAGAATCGCGGCTGCCCTGAAATTTTCTAAGTCCGTTGATTGACCGTAAAAATCGCCATAATGAAAATGTTCAAGTATCAATATATGCCACCACGATCAGTGGGACTGTCCAACTGAGGCGAGCTGGTTCAGTATTTCCAGCTAATACACAATGAAATTGTTGCAAGTATGAATATATACCACCACGATCAGCGGCACCGTAGGCCAACCAACCTAATTTACCACAAATGTTCAACTTGTGGAGATGCTGCAAGTAAGACATGTGCCCCTAGCTCAAAGGTCAAGGTCACACATATATGTCAATGTCAAAATGTCATTATATATTGTATTTAGAATGTAAAATTGTTCATCAGACAATGTTTCAAATAACTAAACACAAATGTTAACTATATGGACACATGATTCATTAATGACCTGCTTCACTGATGTAAATGGGTCAAAGCTAAAATATTGGCATGAATGTTGGGGCATTAAGTTTGTCATAGAACATGCAATTTTACAATAAATTTAAAAAAAAATGCATGCAATTTGGACCCAGTTTGTTGGGGCCAAGACATGTATCCATTACTCAAAGGTGAAGGTCATTCTAAAAGGTCAATGCTAACATAGGGACATCATTAGGCGGTTGTAGACTGTAACTTCATCATTCACCCAGATATTGTAAAAATAATACACCCCAAAAGTTTTTCATCTGTTTTGTGCTATATCTGTGTATCTAAAAGGTCAAAGGTCAAGGTCACACAGTCATTGTTAAATAATTGCAATATGGAATGGCATTCTTGACAAACTGGATTGACATTTTACAAACAGTTATCGTGTTTAACTCCATAATTAAATACATCATGGTTAAATCTGCTTGAAGAAAGTCAGTTTTGGTATGTCATCTTCTCCAAAGTACTATCATGTTTCTGTCCTTTAATTTCTTTCATTAAATATTTATCTAAACACGGGTCTATTAACTTGATTCGGTGAAACTCAATTTCTTCTTAAGCATATTTTTTTAAACCAAGATTTATGCTTAATGTTACAAAATTGTTTAGTTTTCATATTTTCAGTACATTCGGTATTAAATTTCACTGGGTATGTCTACCAGGTAACTACCAGTTATCTATAAATAACGCAAGTAGATTGATCATCGTCACGTGGTAAACCCAGGAATGCAAATTGTGCATGGGTAGTGAATTTTATATATTATATATATATAAAATGATCAATCTACTTGCGTTATTAATAGTGTGTATATCGTTTTCACGATGTACTTTCAACTTCACATTGTAAAATTGTATTACTGAATATGCTGAAAATATGAACGTTTTTCAAGTAATGTAATATACCAGTCGTGATATTTTAATCAATATAAGCTAATAATTGTAAAAAAATATGGTATTTTAAAACTTTTCTTTTTTCTTCATTCGTGGTTGACAGTCCCTTTAAAAAAATTAATCTTTCTTGGAAACCTTTAATTGGGAATTGTTAGGTCCATTTGAGAAAAATAAATACTTTTTTCTATTTGGAATGGGTCCCCGTATCGGACCCAAATTTGAACAAAAAAAGACAATTATAGTGCCAGCCCCTCCAAGTCCTGGTCTGCAGACCAAGGTAGAGGGACTGTGGCTGGTATGTAAGTTTCTAACGTTGACTCTGATGAATGTGATGAGTATCATATAGTGTGCTCACTGTGTGGTCTTGTAGATACCAAACTCCAACGTAGAGGATGCTGGTCGCTACAAATGCCATGCCGAGAACAAGGCTGGTATAGCTGAGAGGCTGTTTGAACTTCAAGTACACGGTATGGATGGTTGTAATTGAGCCTCATCTGGGAAAACTGGCTGTGAAAAACTGGCTTAACCCTTTAAGCGCTGGAACAGAATTTTGAAGGCCTTTGCAAACAGTTTGGATCCAGATGAGATGCCACAGAACGTGGCGTCTCATCAGGATCCAAACTGTTTGCTATTCTGATAGTATTCTCTGAAAAAAATTGAAGAAAATGCTAATTTTAGAAATTCAGCAGACGACATTTTAGCAGACAACAAATTTCCCAGCATGCAAAGGGTTAATGCATGTTTTTAAAGTGTGTAGTCCACATATGCTTATCAGGGATGATACTTTCAACCTAAACTGGACTTTAACTAAGAAACGATTTCCTTTAAACAAAAACTACAATAAAAGGGGATAGTGTCATCCCTGATTAGCCTGTGTGGACTGCACAGTCTTTTATCGAAGACAGAACATTACGAACAAGCCTTGTGTTCCCAGAGCACAGCTCATTTATTTGTTAACCCTTTGCATGCTGGGAAATTTGTCTTCTGCTAAAATGTCGTCTGCTGAATTTCTAAAATAAGCCATTTCTTCGATTTTTTCAAAGAATACTATCAGAATAGCAAACAGTTTGGATCCTGATGAGACGCCACATTCTGTGGCGTCTCATCTGGATTCAAACTGTTTGCAAAGGCCTTCAAAATTCGGTTCCAGCACTTAAAGGGTTAAGTGGAATAATTATATTATCCACCCTTCCCCTTGGATACAAAGGGAATATGGGGTATTCTGGAATGAAAATGGACATATGTCCAACTCTTTATTTGTCTTAACTGTCCGTCGGTCTGTCGGCTGTCCATAGACACAAATATGTCAAGAGAGTTTCACTAAAACGTTGAAATTTCATTGAAGAGTTTCTTGTGATATGAAGTGAGGCATGTGCGATTGTTATTCTCCTACATTAACAATTACAAAAGTCATGCATCTTTTTCAACATAGAAATTCTGTAACTTTATTGTTACGGTTGACTTCATGCCCAAAAGAACACATCTCTGAAACTTCAACATCAAGATGTTTCAAATTTGGCTTGTAACATTTGATATTGGTCCTCTACTTAATATCATAATCTTAACCCTTTAAGCGCTGGAACCGAATTTTGAAGGCCTTTGCAAACAGTTTGGATCCAGATGAGACGCCACAGAACGTGGCATCTCATCAGGATCCAAACTGTTTGCTATTCTGATAGTATTCTTTGAAAAAAATTGAAGAAATGGCTTATTTTAGAAATTCAGCAGACGACATTTGAGCAGATGACAAATTTCCCAGCATGCAAAGGGTTAACTTATCCCAATCATGACCCTTTGGTCATAACTGGCCACTCTAAGGAGTCAAATAGTTTATATGGACTTATAGAGCAAAATAAAACTTCTCATCTGATACCACCATACCCAAAAGGTTCAATATTCTGAATGTAACATTTAATGGTTGTACTCTACAAACTCTGTTTACAAAACAACAACCTTGAGTCAACATTGTTCATGCCTTAGGCTCAAAATATTTCATTGTAAAAACTTCTGAAAGGGTTTAGTTAGTTAAGTGGAATAATTTAAATTAATGTGGTTTTCTGAAGAGATCTGTTTAATTTTAACGAATCATTTAGATTCATGTAGATTTTGTGACATGCAGGATGTACAAACATCACTTTTAATGGGTATATATTAAGACCCATTGTTCTTTCTTCCTTTTCCTTTTTTTAAGCGAGATCTCAGACCCCGATGATCCAATTTGATGACACTTTTTTATGCAGCATCCCTATATATGGTGGACATTGTCATGTTGCTCCATTCCATGATGTTTCAGGCATTTATGGCACTTTAATAAATAATCTTATATGTTCTAATGTTTTGTTTGGTTCAAAGATGAAATCTTTGAAACTTATTTCCAATTTGATGAAACTAAGATGGACATTTTTTTAATTCTGTACCAAATACTAGGAGTTTATGATTCCAAGTTGATGATGTGAACTCATAAATTGGACCTGTGCATTCAGGCCAGATCCTTCTACCTCAATTGTTTTTCAAGGACTTTTCAATCTGCCCTTTAAATCATGAAATGTTTATAGCTGTGTATCATCTTTTGTAAGGTTGCTCCAGTCTTCACTTTTTTCAAATAGCAATTCTTTATTTCCTTTTTCCCATGCTTATAATCAATCAAGATCTTGACAGAGCATTATCAAAAAGCATCCATCAGTTTGTTTGATATTCTTTATTTAAACCTATTTTAACTCTATTGCATCGAAAGCATAAGGCTAATTGAAACCCTCGAGTCAATTTCCTGGGTAGAACCAGTATGTGGTGTCTTATGGAAGAAAGCTTAAATAAGCAGCCACAATGTGGATCGAATCAGTGACATTTTGGTCGCTAAGGGACACCATATTCACCAGGAAAACCTAGAGTCAATTATCATAAAAGAACCATCATTTTTATGCCCCCGGTAGGGTGGCATATAGCAGTTGAACTGTCCGTCAGTGTGTCAGTCAGTATGTCCAGTCTGTCCGTCCGTCCGAAAAAAAACACTTTAACGTTGGCCATACCTTTTGCAATATTGAAGATAGCAACTTGATATTTGGCATGCATGTGTATCTCATGAAGCTGCACATTTTGAGCGGTGGAAGTTCAAGGTCAAGGTTACCTTCAAGGTCAAAGGTAAAAAAAACAAAAAAACAATTATTTCAAAGCAGCATTCTCAAGAAGCTGCACATTTTGAGTGGTGGAAGTTCAAGGTCAAGGTCATCCTTCAAGGTCAAAGGTAAAAAAAAATAAATTCAAAGCAGCGCAATAGGGGGCATTGTGTTTCTGACGAACACATCTCTTGTTTTATTTTTTTTTGTTAACAGTTCTTCATGTTTTTGTTTTCCCAGTGGGTTGAGGTGGGTCTGAAAGTTATTAATTGTATTTTAACGTATTTATTTCATCTTGATTACATGGATAGTCAAAGGCTTATTGAAATGCTTGTGAGTTTATTGCCTGGATAGAACCAGTACTTGGTGTCTTTGGGGAGATCTAAATAACACTCCCACTGTGGGGATTGAACCTGTAACCTCATGGTTGCTAAGGGGGCATTATATTCACTTTCCCACGGAACCCAGAGTGCAGTATCGAAAAACATCCATCAGTGTTTTTGGTATTATTGTTTATGGTTATGTTTCCGCTGTGGCCCCTGGCCTAGTGAGTCTGAGAGGCTTTCAGAGCCCCGAAATGAAAAATTCAATGAAAGCAGAAAGCCTCATCCCTGATTAGCCTGTGCAGACTGCACAGGCTAATCTGGGACAACACTTAACGCACATGAATTAAACCCTTTTTTCTCAGAGCGAGGCTTGTATAGAACACAGATGCATCCACAACATTAATCAGAACACAGATGCATCCACAACATTAATCAGAACACAGATGCATCCACAACATTAATCAGAACACAGATGCATCCACAACATTAATCAGAACACAGATGCATCCGCAACATTAATCAGAACACAGATGCATCCACAACATTAATCAGAACACAGATGCATCCACAACATTAATCAGAACACAGATGCATCCACAACATTAATCAGAACACAGATGCATCCACAACATTAATCAGAACACAGATGCATCCACAACATTAATCAGAACACAGATGCATCCACAACATTAATCAGAACACAGATGCATCCACAACATTAATCAGAACACAGATGCATCCACAACATTAATCAGAACACAGATGCATCCACAACATTAATCAGAACACAGATGCATCCACAACATTAATCAGAACACAGATGCATCCACAACATTAATCAGAACACAGATGCATCCACAACATTAATCAGAACACAGATGCATCCACAACATTAATCAGAACACAGATGCATCCACAACATTAATCAGAACACAGATGCATTCACAACATTAATCAAAACACAGATGCATCCACAACATTAATCAGACCACAGATGCATCCACAACATTAATCAGAACACAGATGCATCCACAACATTAATCAGAAGAGCCTTGTTCTGAGACAACTGGGTTTAATGCATGTGCGTTTCATGTCATCCCAGATTAGCCTGTGTAGTCAGGGTCGATACTTCCTGCATTTAAAGAATTTTTGGTTTTAAGGAAGTCTCTTTTAAATGAAAATCCATTGTAAGCGCAGAGTCTCATCCCAATTCCCTGTGCAGTCAGCACAAGCTAATCTGGGATGACTCTAAACACATGTACATTAAACCCTATTTTCCCAGAATGTGAATTATTCAAATCAAATTTGCACACACAACATTGATCATAAGTGTGGTCTGAAGGTTTTTGTTATGTTCACATTCCAGTTTCCCCCAGCCTGGTAGGTATGAGTGGTGATCAGAACCTATTAATAGTATACAGCGTGGTAGGTATAAGTGGTGATCAGAACCTATTAATAGTATACAGCCTGGTAGGTATGAGTGGTGATCAGAACCTATTAATAGTATACAGCCTGGTAGGTATGAGTGGTGATCAGAACCTATTAATAGTATACAGCCTGGTAGGTATGAGTGGTGATCAGAACCTATTAATAGTATACAGCCTGGTAGGTATGAGTGGTGATCAGAACCTATTAATAGTATACAGCCTGGAAGGTATGAGTGGTGATCAGAACCTATTAATAGTATACAGCGTGGTAGGTATGAGTGGTGATCAGAACCTATTAATAGTATACAGCGTGGTAGGTATAAGTGGTGATCAGAACCTATTAATAGTATACAGCGTGGTAGGTATAAGTGGTGATCAGAACCTATTAATAGTATACAGCCTGGTAGGTATGAGTGGTGATCAGAACCTATTAATAGTATAAAACAGTAATAAGAGTTTTGCTCTGGGAAAAACTGGGCTTAATGCATGTACGTAAAGTGTTGTCCCAGATTAGCCTGCGCTGTCCACACAGGGGTATCATGGATGACACTAAGCCTGCACTGTCCACACAGGGGTATCATGGATGACACTTTCCGCTGTCCACACAGGGGTATCATGGATGACACTTTCCGCTGTCCACACAGGGGTATCATGGATGACACTTTCCGCCTAAACTGGACTTTTGCTGATAAGAGACTTACTTGAAAGGAAAAATGCAATGAAAGCAGAAAGTGTTGTCCCTGATTAGCCTGTGCAGTCTGCACAGGCTTATCTGGCACGACACTCAACACACATCAATTAAACCCAGTTTAAGAATTTAATGTTCACTTTCCAGTTGCCCCCAGTCTGGCAGGTCTGAGTGGTGTACAGAACCTCTGGGTGATTGTGAATGAGCCTCTGACCTTGGACTGCCCTGTAGAGGGCGTGCCGCCCCCCTCTGTGACCTGGAGTCGACAAGATCAGTTTATACAGCCGTATGGCAACCCAAGACTCAGGTAGGCCTGTGTGTGTATGTGAAAGTTTATGAGGTCATTCCACACCTGATGTTTTATTAGTTGAGCCTCGTTCGGCAAAATATTGGCTAAATGCATGTGTGTAAAGTGTCATCCTAGATAAGCCTGTGGACTCGCAGGCTAATAAGAGAGAACAATTTCTGCTTAAACTGGATTTTTCATTAAGAAGAGACTTTCTTGAAACGAAGCAATCCATAAAAGTAGAAAGTTTTGTCCCTGATTAGCCTGTGCCAAATACACAGGCTAATCTGGGATGACACTTTATGCACCATTAAGCCCCATTTTCACAGAGTGTGGCTCACCGAACTTAACCTAACCTACAAGACTAATGAATATTTGATAGATTTTAAATGCTAGCTGCAATTTCAAGCCATTTAGTCTTTACTGAAATATTTTCAAATCAGTTACTTTACTCATTTTAAATGGGTTGCTTTACTTATGTGAAACCCGTTAATCAGGTTGCTGGAGGATGGCAGGAAGTTGATGATTGTCAGTTCTCAGCTGCTGGACCTGGGAGAGTACACTTGCTACGTGGAAAATGTGGCGGGAAACGATTCCCTCAAATACTTTGTCAATGTGTATGGTGAGTAGACTACACTTGCTACGTGGAAAATGTGGCGGAAAATGATCCCCTCGAATACTTTGTCAATGTATACAGTGAATGGGTTCAGTGCCAGTTATAGCCCCTACCAGGGAGGGGAAATATTGGCATCCCACTTTTGCTTGTTTTTTTTATCAGATCTGTTTTAAGTTTGTGTCTGTGTTTGAGTGTATGTCTTCCACATTTCTTGAAAGATTACATTGAAATTTGAAATATGCTCTTAACATAAACGGTTTATATGCAAGGCACTATTTCATACAAAGTGGTTAACTTACAACTGATTTACTTATTCGTTTGTGATTTGCTCTTGAACGTAGCTTACAAAGTGGTGCTAATCAACATGTTTGAGACATTCTCTAGTTAACATATTCGACTTGGAACATGCTTCATGCATTGTCTGGCCTTCCTGAGAGGCAATTTTTCTATTCATGTCTTCTGTATTTACCTTGAAATAGTTTGTATTCTTATTTTGTCACATCATCATTAACAGAAAGTGACAAAACTTCAACGTGTACAACCTTTGATTCTCCATGGCTTGTGGATCAAGCTTTCCAAGCTTTGCCAAATAAATTATGCCCTAATTAAAACTAACTCAGTATTCTTACTGAGTAAATAGAGGATTTAGTGTAAAACTGTCCTATCTGCTGAACAATTCTATCATAGATACAGTACTTCTGCAGCAGAATCTTGATATGAGCCCCACACTGAGAATAAATAATACATGTGCGCAGGCTAATCACGGATGACACATTCTGTGCAGGCTAATCACGGATGACACATTCTGCACAGACTAATCACGGATGACACATTCTGCACAGGCTAATCACAGATGACATGATCTGTGCAGGCTAATCACGGATGACACATTCTGTGCAGGCTAATCACGGATGACACATTCTGCACAGGCTAATCATGGATGACACATTCTGCACAGACTAATCATGGATGACACATTCTGCACAGGCTAATCATGGATGACACATTCTGTGCAGGCTAATCATGGATGACACATTCTGTACAGGCTAATCATGGATGACACATTCTGCACAGGCTAATCATGGATGACACATTCTGTGCAGGCTAATCACAGATGACACATTCTGTACAGGCTAATCACGGATGACACATTCTGCACAGGCTAATCATGGATGACACATTCTGCACAGACTAATCATGGATGACACATTCTGCACAGGCTAATCATGGATGACACATTCTGTGCAGGCTAATCATGGATGACACATTCTGCACAGACTAATCACGGATGACACATTCTGCACAGGCTAATCATGGATGACACATTCTGTGCAGGCTAATCACGGATGACACATTCTGCACAGGCTAATCATGGATGACACATTCTGCACAGGCTAATCATGGATGACACATTCTGCACAGGCTAATCATGGATGACACATTCTGTGCAGGCTAATCACGGATGACACATTCTGCATAGGCTAATCATGGATGACACATTCTGCACAGGCTAATCATGGATGACACATTCTGCACAGGCTAATCATGGATGACACATTCAGTGCAGGCTAATCACGGATGACACATTCTGCACAGACTAATCACGGATGACACATTCAGTGCAGGCTAATCATGGATGACACATTCTGCACAGGCTAATCATGGATGACACATTCAGTGCAGGCTAATCACGGATGACACATTCTGCACAGGATTATCATGGATGACACATTCTGCACAGGCTAATCATGGATGACACATTCTGCACAGGCTAATCATGGATGACACATTCTGTGCAGGCTAATCACGGATGACACATTCTGCACAGGCTAATCATGGATGACACATTCTGCACAGGCTAATCATGGATGACACATTCAGTGCAGGCTAATCATGGATGACACATTCTGCACAGGCTAATCACAGATGACACATTCTGCACAGGCTAATCATGGATGACACATTCTGCACAGGCTAATCATGGATGACACATTCTGCACAGGCTAATCATGGATGACACATTCAGTGCAGGCTAATCACGGATGACACATTCAGTGCAGGCTAATCACGGATGACACATTCTGCACAGGCTAATCATGGATGACACATTCTGCACAGGCTAATCACAGATGACACATTCTGCACAGGCTAATCACGGATGACACATTCTGCACAGGCTAATCATGGATGACACATTCTGCACAGGCTAATCATGGATGACACATTCAGTGCAGGCTAATCACGGATGACACGCTCTGCACAGGCTAATCATGGATGACACATTCAGTGCAGGCTAATCACGGATGACACATTCAGTGCAGGCTAATCACGGATGACACGCTCTGCACAGGCTAATCACAGATGACATGATCTGTGCAGGCTAATCACGGATGACACATTCTGTGCAGGCTAATCACGGATGACACATTCTGCACAGGCTAATCACGGATGACACATTCTGCACAGGCTAATCATGGATGACACATTCTGTGCAGGCTAATCACGGATGACACATTCTGCACAGGCTAATCACAGATGACACATTCTGCACAGGCTAATCACGGATGACACATTCTGCACAGGCTAATCATGGATGACACATTCTGTGCAGGCTAATCACGGATGACACATTCAGTGCAGGCTAATCATGGATGACACATTCTGCACAGGCTAATCACGGATGACACATTCTGTGCAGGCTAATCATGGATGACACATTCTGCACAGGCTTATCACGGATGACACATTCAGTGCAGGCTAATCATGGATGACACATTCTGCACAGGCTAATCACAGATGACACATTCTGTGCAGGCTAATCACGGATGACACATTCTGCACAGACTAATCACGGATGACACATTCTGTGCAGGCTAATCATGGATGACACATTCTGCACAGACTAATCACGGATGACACATTCTGCACAGGCTAATCATGGATGACACATTCTGCACAGACTAATCATGGATGACACGTTCTGTGCAGGCTAATCACGGATAACACTGTCTGCACAGGCTAATCACGGATGACATGATCTGCACAGGCTAATCACAGGCTAATCACGGATGACACGGTCTGCACAGGCTAATCACGGATGACACGTTCTGCTTAAACTGGATTTTCACAAAAAGAGCCTTCCTTTAGAAAAAAAGTCATAAACGCGAAAAGTGTTGTACCTGATTTGCCTGTGCAGACTGCACAGGCTAATTTGGGATGACAAGTAACGCACATGCCTTAAACCAAATTTTCCTAGAGCAAGCGAAACTCTTATATAAGTAAAAAGCCTCTGATTGCAGTTCCGCCAACAATTGAGGGAGGCTTTGAGCAGATTCAGGCGGTTGTCAACAGCCAGGTGACCTTGTCCTGCGAGACAATCGGCCTTCCCGACCCCATTGTCACGTGGACCAAAGATGGCGTCAACTTCCCCACGACCGGTCTAAGACACCGGATGCGGCCGTCTGGAACCATAGATTTCAACTCTGTCCGTTTGGAGGATGCTGGCGATTACAGTTGCCTAGCAACCAATGAGGCTGGCACTGCAACTAGGTCAATGACCTTAGAGGTTCAAGGTTAGGACATTTTTTTATGCCCCCGGATCGAAAGATCGGGGGCATATTGTTTTTGGCCTGTCTGTCTGTCATTCATTCATTGTGTGTGTCCCAAAACTTTAACCTTGGTTAAAGTTTGGTCATAACTTTTTGAGTATCGAAGATAGCAACTTGATATTTGGCATGCATGTGTATCTCATGAAGCTGCACATTTTGAGTTGTGAAAGGTCAAGGTCAATGTCATCCTTCAAGGTTAAAAGTAAAAAAATAAAATCCAAGGGAAGTAATAAGCTTTAAAAGGGAGATTATTTTTAAAACTGCCAACTGATATACATGTATTGAAATTTTATTACCCAGGAAAACTGTCAGTATGCTGACTGACTGCCTGGATGTGACTGAAATACTGTTCACTACAGCAAAAAAATCCACACACAAAGAAAACACAGACTTTCGTGTATCTTTACAAAAAAATATTTGATATGCTTACTGATAAAAAGTAGCATCTAGAAAAATGAACGTTAAATGAAAGAAAAGGGTAAACTGAAAGATATCTTAGTTCAAGATCCAAAGTAATGACTTAAAAAAAAGCAACTGCTCTGCCTTCAATACAAACAAATGTAAATGTGGATTGTTTATGTTTTGTGAACAGCTTTGCACAAGTTTTTCATCATACCATGGCAAAGTGGTTTATAATACTTAATCATTTTTGTCACTTTAATGTTTTGTTTCCGATTTATTGTAAACCTGTGACAAAAATAATGATATAACTGTTTTTCAATCAGCGAGAATCATGTCAACAGCAAACAAAGCCAGTATTATCTTGTTTTTATGGTGAATATTCTCATAATATCCTTGTTATTTTTTCATCAGTCTATATACTGTTTAAACTTTTTTTTAGTTCGCAAGTGAAACTTTACTACAACCATCACTGTGTAGGGTTTTTTGACATGTTAATTTGAATTCCAATGGATGTGTGTATCAAAAAACATTTAAGTCATTGTTTTTAATTGAGTTTTTATGCCCCCCGGTAGGAGGGCATATTGTGATTGGACTGTCCGTCCGTCTGTCTGTCTTTCCGTCTGTCCTTGCGTCACACTTTGTGTTTAGGTTTCGAAAATAGCTCATAACTTCTATGTCTCTTGAGCTATAACCTTTATATTTGGTATGCATGTGTATATGGGGACAAGGCCTTTCCATACGCACACAAATTTTACCACTGTGACGTTGACCTTGAACTTAAGGTCCGCGTTTAGGTTTCAAAATCTGTGTTTAGGTTTCGAAAAATGCTCATAACTACAATGTCCCTTGAGATATAACCTTCATATTTGGTATGCATGTGTAAATGGACAAGGCCTTTCCATACGCACAAAAAATTTGACCCCTGTGACCTTGACCTTGAACTAAGGGTCCAAGTTTAGGTTTAGAAATCTGCGTTTAGGTTTCGAAAAAATGCTCATAACTTCTATGTCCCTTGAGATATAACCTTCATATTTGGTATGCATGTGTATATGGACAAGGCCTTTCCATATGCACAAAAATTTTGACTCCTGTCACCTTGACCTTTAACTTAGGGTCCGCGTTAAGGTTTCAAAATCTGCGTTTAGGTTATGAACAATGCTCATAACTTCTATGTCCCTTGAGATATAACCTTCATATTTGGTATCCATGTGTATATGGACAAGGCCTTTCCATACGCACACAAATTTTGACCCCTGTGACCTTGTCTTGAACTTAGGGTCCGCGTTTAGGTTTCGAAATCTGCATTAAGGTTTAGAAAAAAGCTCATAACTTCTATCAAGTGTTTATAGGGGGGGCATAAGTCATCCTATGGTGACAGCTCTTGTTTCACAAAGTTAAAATTGTTCCTTGACCGATATTTATGTTAAAAGAGTTGATAAGCATTGTTTATTTGTATAAATTTGGGGAAAAAAGCATCCATATGCAATAAAGGTCAATGACCACAATGCAAAGTACATGATAAGAACTTTGATATTGTTAAATTTGTCTTGAAAATGAACCATTTGCAGGGTTCCTTAAATAACAAACAACAATGTCTTAAGGTTTTCTATTTGGACAGGTCACAGGTCGTGGGTTCAATCCTTTCTTTGGAAGCAATTTTAGATCTCTCCCATGGAAACAAAGTACTGTTTCTATCCAGGAAACAGACTTGAGAGCATTTCAATTAGCCTCAGTATTTCATTGGAAATGAGCTCAAATAAATAGGTTAAAAATATAATTTTTTCTATTCCTTTAGTGCCGCCTCGAATCCTTGGTCCCCAGTCTCTGAATGTAGAATCCATCGAGGGAAAGGGAGTCGTGTTGCCGTGCAACTTCACCGGGGCACCTGAACCCAGTATCAGCTGGCAGAAGGGTGCAACTGTGCTGCGAAGAGGAGCAGGTAAAATGAAGAGCAATGTTTGGACATCTTCTAGAAACTTCTTAACCCTTTTATCACCCAGATATGCCTTTTGATTTTGATACAGCCTTTATCATTTTAATGACACAAGTTATCATTTTGTCAAATTCTTATTCAATTTTACAAAGTTGGTATAATGGAAATTGCCACTTTCAGTTCCATTTTACAACCCTGGCTTATGAGCGGGTAGACTTTATCTGAGTTTTTACTGTAGGAAAGGAATTCCTGGCCAATGGTTCCCTGTTCATCCAGCAGACCACAGAGGCAGATGGCGGGGTTTACGTCTGCATTGCACAGAACACAGCTGGAACTGCTTTTGGACAGATCAGACTCCGGATATTCAGTAAGTTGTATTTGGTTTTCTTGATTGTCGAGTCATTCTGCTATAATTCAGTCTGTCCAAACCTGTTGTTGTTGTTGTTCAGAGTTTATTTTCTGGTCCATACGAGCTCCTTCACGGGGTCATTTTGGATGGACCTGGTTAAAACCTGTATTGGATGCTGTTGTTTTTATACTTATTAACAAAGTATGAAGGCAATTACAAAGATTATAATAAAGTTTAGTAAACATAAAAATGTCCCTAGTTTTAACTGTTAACTTATGTTAGGACATGTCAATCAATGTTAATGAACATTTTGATGGTTTAGAGTGACACTGTTATACTGTTAAATCATATTTGTGGGACATTGGAATTTTGCGTTGATTTCTTGGGGTGACCGATTCACGAATTAGCACCAACATGTTGGAAAATGACTAACATTTATTCCTAATTTTGTTCTCAAAATAAAAAATTCAAGAATGTACAGGTCCACAAAAAGTAATTTGTTTAACTTCTTAATTTCACGCCAACAAATATAAACAATGTAACAGTATTTTTTAAGACTTATCAGGCAGATTCATGAGTGTCTGCCCTGAACACATTCAAGAGAGATTATGTCTCTGTGTACAGGATTACATCCCCAACCTTTTTTTTTTTGAATCGTGCGGTCTTCCAATTTAAATTGATGGTGTTGTTGACAATGGCATGGGTGTTGCCAATTTGACGAGGATTTTTCATTTAAAGCTTGTAATATTTTTACAATAAAATGTTTTATAACTTGATTGCAAATTCCCAAAAAAGTGAGCTACAGCTAATCCTGTTGAGACAGACTTAAGAATACTGACAAGACACAGGGGCCCACTGACAGGATTATAGCATACTTTGTTCACTGCCTCCAACCAACAAGACTCAGTCTGGGAAAACTGGACTTAAAACTGTGCGAAAAGTGTCATCTCAGATTAGCATGTGCAGTCTGTACAGCCTAACTTGGGACGACACTTGACCCCCACTCATTAAAACTGTGCCCAAAGTGTTGTCCTAGACTAGCTTGTGCAGTCTGTACAGCATACCTTGGACGATACTTGACCCCCACTCATTAAAACTGTGCCCAAAGTGTTGTCCTAGACTAGCTTGTGCAGTCTGTACAGCATACCTTGGACGATACTTGACCCCCACTCATTAAAACTGTGCCCAAAGTGTTGTCCTAGACTAGCTTGTGCAGTCTGTACAGCATACCTTGGACGATACTTGACCCCCACTCATTAAAACTGTGCCCAAAGTGTTGTCCTAGACTAGCTTGTGCAGTCTGTACAGCATACCTTGGACGATACTTGACCCACACTCATTAAAACTGTGCCCAAAGTGTTGTCCTAGACTAGCTTGTGCAGTCTGTACAGCATACCTTGGACGATACTTGACCCCCACTCATTAAAACTGTGCCCAAAGTGTTGTCCTAGACTAGCTTGTGCAGTCTGTACAGCCTACCCTGAGACGACACTTGACCCACACTCATTAAAACTGTGCCCAAAGTGTTGTCCTAGATTAGCTTCTGCAGTCTGTACAGCATTACCTTGGATGACACTTGACCCCCACTCATTAAAACTGTGCCAAAAGTGTTGTCCTAGATTAGCCTGTGCTGTCTGTACAGGCTTATCTGGGACACCACTTTTCCAACACTCATTAAGCCCAGTTTCCCTAGAAAGCCACTATTGATTGGAGACACAAGGGCCTGCTGGCCTCACTATTACAAACTTTTTTCAGTGCCTCCTACCATCGAGGTGCGGGAAACAGCTTTCGTGACCTCCAATGGTCAGAACATTGTGTTGCCTTGCCGCGCCACGGGTAAACCCCGCCCCACAGTCACATGGGAGCGTAACGGGGTCGCAATATCTGGCAGCAGTTCCTATGTGCGGGTGATAAGACATGGGCTGGCCATA